>NC_061830.1:17901457-17928957 GCF_019202785.1 Penaeus chinensis
ACTAGTAATGATAATTAGTTATGGGAGTAACCATAATGATTATGATAATTAAAATCGTCATAATCTCATTACCCTTATTATTATCATTTATATCACCATCATCGCCCTTTTTAAAAATATTGCTCCGTTTCCCACGGCCTGCATCACCTAATGGCTCGCTGCATTTGCAAATCACACATGCTGATTACACTGATTATTCATAAACTATAAAATGACAATAATGAATAATAAATTCCTAAGGGTTTTCGTCTGTACAATTTTGGTGGAAATGTGATTTGTCATTTTGAAGTTAAATGCATATTATTTTTCAAGCAATTTTGTTTCTTTGGGGACTTTACTCAAATTATGTTTGATAATTCAGAACAGATTTGGTATGTTATTCTACCATGCAATAGAAAATCCTTATGTTGTATTGTTAGTCAAATAATATTGGCATCATTTACCACTTTCTTTATTGTCTCTTTAATTTTCTTCAACATATTTCCTCATCTGCTTTACCGTCGTTCCTCATTTTCTTCACTATATTTTATATAATTTCTTCAATATCTTTCCTCATTTTCTTGGCTATCTTTCCTCACTTTCTTATCTATCTTCCTCATTTTCTTCGCGATCTCTTACTCTTTTTTCGTATTCTTTCCACACACATTCTTATTTACCTTCATCCCATCCCCTCTTCACAACGCGCAAGGTTACAGAGGGGAAAATCAATGGACTTTCCATCTGAAGAAATGAAAATTAAATCTTGTAATGTTCATACCATTATAATTATGCGTTTTCTTTTAACAGTACTTTATTTTAGTGCGCTTTGTACGAACTTTATTAAAGTGGAAAAAAAGGATTCTCTCAGTTTGTTCATTCCATCTTTCCGACTTCACTCTTCTGGACTTTATAACTTTCTTAATGATAATCCAACGCATCGCAGTTTTAGGAATTACCAATTAAATCTATTCTCACTTCATCCAATCGCCAACCATACATCAGAGTACAAGATTAATGCATTTATGCTGCCTCCTTAACAATAATATTTGCCTCTCTCTCTCTCTCTCTCTCTCTCTCTCTCTCTCTCTCTCTCTCTCTCTCTCTCTCTCTCTCTCTCTCTCTCTCTCTCTCTCTCTCTCTCTCTCTCTCTCTCTCTCTCTCTCTCTTTCTCTCTCTCTCTTTCTCTCTCTCTCTCTCTCTCTCTCTCTCTCTCTCTCTCTCTCTCTCTCTCTCTCTCTCTCTCTCTCTCTCTCTCTCTCTCTCTCTCTCTCTTTCTCTCTCCTCTCTCTTTCTCTCTTCTCTCTCATACATGGAGTCACGAGGGCAATTTCCTGTTCAATTGTTTATTTTATTTTTGCTATATTTGTGTTCTTATTGGTATGAATAAGTATGAGAGTGTAGTGTTCAGGAATCTATTATGAAAAAACGACGTTGCATTATGTGGCGAACGAACTATGAAAGTCTTTACTCAATTATAAATGTTCAGTTCAGATAGGTCCTATTTCTGCAGGTGTTTGAAGAATTGGTTTGTACACAACAAAAGAACGCCCCCGGGTGGGCTCGAACCACCAACCTTTCGGTTAACAGCCGAACGCGCTAACCGATTGTGCCACGGAGGCTTGAGAAACTTGATTTATGATATTTATTTCATATTTTTTAATTTGTTTATTTATTTTCAAGAAATTGCCTAACTTCAATTCAAGTATTCTCCAGTATGTAAAACTAGGATTGAAAAACTTATTATTAATATTTCTGCAGCGTCAACACCTTAGGTGTTTCTTTGTCAGCTTTATACAGCATTCGTGTGGGAATTTCGCTTTGAATAACTAATAAAACTCATTTTGAATACATATTTATAATAATAATAATAATAATAATAATAATAATAATAATAATAATAACAAGTAATAATAAAGAATTTAATAATGTTAATAATATTATTACTGTTATCATAATATTTAATTTATGACTCTTAGGAAGATGATAATGAAGATCAGGATGATAATAATAATTATACTAATGATAATGATAATGTTAATGCTGATAATTATTAGAAGAAGAAATTGAAGAACAACTAACCTACAGCAATAATAATGATTATGATAACGATAATAATAATCATAATGCTGATAATTATAATCATAATAATAATAATAGTAATGGTAAAAATAATTATGATATGATAATGAATATAATGATGATTCTACTACTAACATAACTATTACTAATAATAATACTGATGGGAGTAGCAATAATGATAATGATAATAATCGTAGTCACAATTATTATTACTACTGTTATTATTATTGATATAATATCATTACTACTGTTATTATTATTGATATAATTATCATTACTACTGTTATTATTATTGATATAATTATCATTACTACTGTTATTATTATTGATATAATTATCATCACCTTTTTCATAATATTGCTAATACCGAAGATACATATTCCACGCCCTGTGACACCTAATGGCGCGCGGCATTTGCAAGTCACACATGCTAATAACACTGATTATTCATAAACTATAAAATTACAATAATGAATAATAAACTCCTGAGGGCTTTCATCCGTACAATTTTGGTGGAAATGTGATTTGTCAATTTTGAAGTCAAATGCATATTAATTTGCAGACAGTTCTATTTTTCTTTGGAGACTTTACTCAAATTATGTTTGATGATTCAGAACAAATCTAGTGAGTTATTGTACCATGCAGTTATAAATCCTTATGTTGTAATGTTAGTCAGATAATGAAATTAGACGAAATATCTCTTTCATTATCTTAATTTTCCTTCACCCTCGTTTCTGATCTATTCTTTGTCGTTTCTTATTTTCTTCAGTATATCTTATTCATTTTCTTCACTATCTACTTCAATTTTTCCTTATCTATCTCGTTTTCTTCACTATTTTCCTTTTCGTAACGATCTCTTACTCATTTTCTTCACTATCTTTCATCATTTTCTCATCCACCTTCAGTCCATCACCCTTTTCTTCATACAAGCGTCTTGATAATAAAAAAATAATATGATTCTCAAAAACGTTGATAATAATGATAATGCAATCACAGTTTTAGAAGTTATTAATTAAATCTGATCTCAATTCATCCAATAGCCAGCCTTACTTCAGAGAACAAGATTAATACATTCACTTCGGCTATTCGTTAACAATAATATTTATTATTAACAATAATATATATTTTTTTTCTCTCTATCTCTTTCTCTTTCTCTTATCTCTTTATCTCTTTATCTCTTTATCTCTTTATCTCTTTATCTCTTTATCTCTTTATCTCTTTATCTCTTTATCTCTTTATCTCTTTATCTCTTTATCTCTTTACCTCTTTACCTCTTTATCTCTTTATCTCTTTATCTCTTTATCTCTTTATCTCTTTATCTCTTTCTCTCTTTCTCTCTTTCTCTCTATATCTCTATCTCTCTATCTCTCTATCTCTCTATCTCTCTATCTCTCTTTGTCTCTTTGTCTCTTTGTCTCTTTGTCTCTTTGTCTCTTTGTCTCTTTGTCTCTTTGTCTCTTTGTCTCTTTGTCTCTTTGTCTCCTTGTCTCTTTCTCTCTTTCTCTCTCTCTCTCTCTCTCTCTCTCTCTCTCTCTCTCTCTCTCTGTCTCTCTCTCTTACAAGTCGTAATTCCGTTTTGGATACTTTGACAGCATGATACTTAGAATTCTTACGAATGTAAGTTAAGAATTTACGAAAAATAAATCAGAAGACAATTAATGAGCGTCGTAGTAGCACGTCCGCTCTAGCCTCCCACCGATTACCTCTGCTCCTACACAACACACATCCAAGATAACAACAGCTCCTACGACACTCCCTACTCCACATCCACCCATGTACCGAAAGCATTAGATTAACACCACAGTCTCTACCCCGTGTGCTTTAAATCTGATCACCCGACAATAAATCGTCATTAAAAGAAGAATACTTGTTATGTGTCTTTCGATCCATGACAGTTTCTGATACTGTAACAGTATGATGAGTATTCGAGTAGCTACGTTAGAGATTATTCAATTTAATTCATGAATAAGACATAGTTATATATAGATCGCAGCTAATATAATAGAATAAAAGAAGAGAACAAGCAAAATCCAAAACGCATGTATTCTTTAGTATAATCGAAATAACATTATATGTCATAATCCTTAAGACCATTGACCTTATGATAATTACTATCCTGATGTTAATATAAAAATAGCTTCAGTCAATGATACCGATCCCTCTAATTCATACCGTACCTATGATGTAGTTAACGTAGAAGATCGAGTAGTAAAATAGTGAAAGAGAGATATTATGATAACTTCTAGTTGTTATGATACAGATCACCTAAATATACCTGATAATAAATTACTAAACCTGCTATTGCTGACATACACGCTACTATCCGCGCTACACCACCAATCCGCTATTTACAACCCCTATGGTGATGGTCGCTGTACTGTCAATAGTGATACTTACATTAATGATAATGATAATAAATAACAGTAATTATATAATGAATAATATAATAATATTAATAATAATAATAATGATAATGATAATAATTATAGAAATAATGATAATAATAATAATAATAATAATGATAATAAAAATACTACTACTAATAATAATAATAATGATAATGATAATAAAAATACTACTACTAATAATAATGATAGCAGATAATAATAATGATAATAATTATAGAAATAATGATAATAATTATTGTAATAATAATAATAATATAATACAATATGATGATGATGATGATGATGAGATGATGATGATGATGATGATGAGATGATGATGATGATGATGAGATGATGATGATGATGAGATGATGATGATGATGAGATGATGATGATGATGATGAGATGATGATGATGATGATGATGATGATGAGAATAATAATGATAATGATAATAATTATTGTAATAATAATAATAATGATAATGATAATAAAAATACTACTACTAATAATAATAATAATGATAATAATTATTGTAATAATAATAATTATTAATAATAATAATAAGTGTAATGATAATAATAATAATAAGTGTAATGATAATAATAATAATAAGTGTAATGATAATAATAATAATGATAATGATAATAATTATTGTAATAATAATAATAATGATAATGATAATAAAAATACTACTACTAATAATAATAATAATAATGATAATAACAATAATAATTATCATTATTATTATTATTATTATTAACAAAGGAGAAATAAAGACACACCAAGAACGACTACAAGACGCTCTCAGATCTCATATATAGTTGAAATGACCCCCGAGACTCAAACTGCACCACCTCTCCCTGCGCCCCACCCCCCCCCCCCTTCTGCATCCCCCATCCTCTGTTCCGCCGACCCTCTCTGGATATTTTTACTTTGAAAAAAACATAAAAGGAAAAAGGAAAGAAAAAAGGAATATTGTTTATTATCTCTGTGTTCTTATTAGGATGTAAAAAATCTGTTATAAAGAAAAAATATATAATTTAATTCTGAATGCCTTTGCACATTTATTATTGTTCAGTTCAGATATGTCTCTTTTCAACCGGTATATGAGCATTTGGTTTCAATACAATATACATACACAAAGTTGTTTAAAAGTAACGCCCCCGGGTGGGCTCGAACCACCAACCTTTCGGTTAACAGCCGAACGCGCTAACCGATTGTGCCACGGAGGCTTACGAATCGTGATTTGCAATATTTATTTATTTTTTTAAGAAATTGCCTAATGTACATTCAAGTGTTGGTCAGTGTGTAAAATCGGGAATGATGAATTGATTATCTAAAAGTGTTAAGAAGAGAGTAGTAGCAGTAAAAAAGAATGAGAAAAAATATAAATATAATAATAATGGTATGAATAATAATCTTATTAATAAAACTAACAATAATGATGACAATAATTGTGATAAAAGTTATAACAATAAAATAATAGCAAGTATAATAATAGTAAATATAATAATAATAACAATAACAATAACAATAATATTAATCATAATAATAATAGTAATGAAAATTACTGTAATAATAATAATAATAATAATAATAATAATAATAAGGAAAATGATTGTAATAATAATAAGAATATAATACAATATGATGATGATGATGGTAAACATCATCATAATAATAATAAGTGTAATGATAATAATAATGATTAAAGATTTAATATTAATATAATCTATAACAATAATAATTATCATTATTATTATTATTATTATTATTATTATTATTATAGCTTTAATAATGAAAATAATAATACAAATAATAACAATAATAACAATAATAATCACAGTAATGATGATAATAATAATGATAACAGTAACGATGATAATAATAAAAATAATGATACTACTACTATTACTAAGAATGATAATAATAAAGATAATGAAAGTAATAATAACAAAAATAACAATAGTAGTATTAATAACAATAACAACAATGATCAAATAAAATGATTAAGATAATAATAAAAACAATAATAAACTAAGGAAAGAGAATATCACTAATAAGAACGGTAAATTCATAAATAATTATCATTTCTTATATTGTTTTCTCATTATCCTATTCCCAGCCGAGGAAAATGCGGTTTAAATGTACAACAGAAAGAGAAAACTGAGTTTTTACATGAAAATAACAGAAAGAAAAGGAAAAACAGAAAGAAAAAAGCAATATATTTTGACACGCACAAGTCAATAGTCAATATTTGAAGCTGGTTATTACGAGCAGCATTCCTTTCTTTCCGCTGCCAGTAGTTTACCTACGTTTATACTCATTTCTCGATTGAATGCAGTCACGAGAGCGATTTCCTGTTTGTTTGTTTTTTTACTCATTTTTTTCTATCTTCGTGTCCTTCTTACTATGCAAAAAATCGGGCGTGTTTTTCCGGAAGTTATTATTAAAAAAGAAAGA
The DNA here is from genome assembly GCF_019202785.1 of Penaeus chinensis. Taxonomy (NCBI): domain Eukaryota; kingdom Metazoa; phylum Arthropoda; class Malacostraca; order Decapoda; family Penaeidae; genus Penaeus; species Penaeus chinensis. The sequence continues at coordinate 17,908,368 of NC_061830.1, forward strand.
CGTGTTTTGTGGCGAACGCAGTATGAAAGCCTTTACAAATTTATAAGTGGTCAGTTCTGACAGGTCTCTTTCCTAACGATGTTTGAATATTTAGTGTGAATACGACATATATACATAATGTAGTACCATTATCAGTATTATATCACTATTATCGTAATTATATATATAACACTGAGGAGGATAATGATAATCATAGTAATAATAATGATAATGTTAATGATAATAATGATAAATAGAACAACAACAAAACAACAATAATGATACTAATGATAATAATAATAGTAATACTAATAGTAATAGTATGATAATGATAATGATAATGATAATAATGGCGATAATAATAACAATAACCACTACTCTGCTAATGATTATGATAATAACAATAGTAATAGTAATAATTATTATGTTGATGACGATGTTATTATGATGAATATAATGATAAGGATTATATGATGATGAATACAACGATAATGATATAATGAATCTAATGGTGATGATGATGATTCTACTACTACTATTACTACTGCCACTACTGCATTAGTGATAATTATAAGAGTAACAATAATGATGATAACTGTCTTCATAATTATCATTAATATTGCCATTATCATTTATATCATTATCATCGCCCTTTTTCAAAATATTGTTAATACCAAAGAAACATATTTTGCTACGTTTTCCACGGTCTGCGCCACCTACTAGCAAGTTACACTGATTATTCATAAACTATAAAATGACAATATTGAATACTAAACTCCTTAGGGCTTTCATCTGTACAATTTTGGTGGTAGTGTGATTTGTACATTTTAAAGCCAAATGCATTTTATTTTTCTGACAATTCTATATTTCTTTGGGGACATTGCTCAAAATGATATTTGACAATTCAGAACAAATTTGTTATGTTATTCTACCGTGCAGTAGTAAATTCTTATGTTGTAATGTTAGTCAAATAAGGAAATTAGACAAAATATTGGCTTATTGTGGTAAAATGAGGGACAAAGTGGAAGTGTACATTGAATGACGTTTAAAGTTCACTGTCTCTTGCATTTCCATCTTTCCTCATAAGCTTCACTGTCGTTCCTCATTCTCTCTAGTATTTATTACATATTTTCTTCATTATCTTTCCTCATTTTATCTATCTTTCCTCATTTTCTCATCTACCTTCCTTTCATCACCCTTTTTTTTCGTACATTGTACAAGGTAACAGAGAAAATCAATGGGCTTTCCTTCTTAGGATTTAGAAATATGAACCTTATAATTTCCATATCGTTTTAATTATGCGTTTCTTTTTTTAGCACATCAATGCAGTGCGCTTTCACGAGCGTAAGAAAACAAATAATATGATTCTCTCAGTTTGTTCATTCAGTTTTCACAACTTACACTCTTCTGTACTTTAAAACCTTGATAATTAAGATAATTCAACACATCACTGTAATAGTAGTTATCAGTTAAATCTAATCTCACTTCCTTCAATAGCCAGCCATACTTCAGAGAACAATATTAGTACATTCGAATAGGCTGATTGAATTAATATTAACAAGAATAACGATGGTAATAATAATGATGATAACAATAACAATAATTATGATAATAATAAAGATAATAATAATGATAGCAGTAACAATAATTATGATAATAATAAAGATGATAATAGTGACAGCTATCATTGTGTCTTATTGAGATGTAGTTTTAGGGAATCTATTAATTTTGTGGCAAACGTTGTGTGGATGTGTTTACATTTATGGTTGTTCAGTTCTGATAGTTTTTTTCTGCCGGTGTTTATATATTTGGTTTGAACATAACCTAAAAGTAACGCCCCCGGGTGGGCTCGAACCACCAACCTTTCGGTTAACAGCCGAACGCGCTAACCAATTGTGCCACGGAGGCTTAAAGTCATGTATTGTAACATTTCCGAAACTCCTAACCCTGATAAACTCTAATACATGTTTGCCTGTAAGTCTATGACATAACCTTTCAAGCTCAAAAATATCAAGGAAATGCTGTGTACTGTTGCTGAGTAGTCAAATACTATTTCCATTTTATTTTAAGCGTCCACAATGTTTTGCTTGTAATAAAAAATCATACCAGCACATTAAGTACTTTAATTGTTTTCTATAAACTTTTTTATTTTCTATAAACTTTTCCTTTTCTCAACAGTTTGTATGCCAGTACGATATTGTGTTTTGTAGAGATCGTGATACAAAAAAAGCGTAATATGCAGTATTTATTCATTTTTATTCGTTTACTTATATTTAACAAATTATCCAACTTTGGCTTCCCGCAAGTGATCTAATTTTATTATCTTAATCATTTTGAATAACCTATAAAAATCATTTTGAATACATAATGATAATAATTATTATTATTTGCATTGTTACTATCATTGTTACTATTATAATAATTATATTTATGAAGCAGAGGATGAGGATAAGGATGATAATGATAATTATAGTACTAATGCTAATGTTAATGATAACAAAATTATAATAATAATAATAGTGATAATTATAATAATAATAATAATAGTAGTAATAATAATAATAATAATACCAACAACAATTCTAATAATAATGCTTATGATTATGATAATGATAAAAAAAAGTAATGATAATGATTATGATGCTAAAAGGAAAGGTATTTCCTTTCTTTTCTGATTGAATTTGGTTTCAATACAACATTAATAATAACAGAGTTGTTTAAAAGTAACGCCCCCGGGTGGGCTCGAACCACCAACCTTTCGGTTAACAGCCGAACGCGCTAACCGATTGTGCCACGGAGGCTTACGAATCGTGATTTGCAATATTTATTTATTTTTTTAAGAAATTGCCTAATGTACATTCAAGTGTTGGTCAGTGTGTAAAATCGGGAATGATAAATTGATTATCTAAAAGTGTTAAGAAGAGAGTAGTAGCAGTAAAAAAGAATGAGAAAAAATATAAATATAATAATAATGGTATGAATAATAATCTTATTAATAAAACTAACAATAATGATGACAATAATTGTGATAAAAGTTATAACAATAAAATAATAGCAAGTATAATAATAGTAAATATAATAATAATAACAATAACAATAACAATAACAATAACAATAATAATAATATTAATAATAATAATAATAATAATAATAATAATAATAATAATGAAAATTATTGTAATAATAATAATAATAATAATAATAATAATAATTAAAATGATTGTAATAATAATAAGAATATAATACAATATGATGATGATGATGGTAATCATCATCATAATAATAATAAGTGTAATGATAATAATAATGATTAAAAATTTAATATTAATATAATCTATAACAATAATAATTTTCATTATTATTATTATTATTATTATTATTATTATTATTATTATTATTATTATTATTATAGCTTTAATAATGAAAATAATAATAACAATAATAATAATAACAATAATAACAATAATAATCACAGTAATGATGATAATAATAATGATAACAGTAACGATGATAATAATAAAAATAATGATACTACTACTACTACTAAGAATGATAATAATAAAGATAATGAAAGTAATAATAACAAAAATAACAATAGTAGTATTAATAACAATAACAACAATGATCAAATAAAATGATAAAGATAATAATAAAAACAATAATAAACTAAGGAAAGAGAATATCACTAATAAGAACGGTAAATTCATAAATAATTATCATTTCTTATATTGTTTTCTCATTTTCCTATTCCCAGCCGAGGAAAATGCGGTTTAAATGTACAACAGAAAGAGAAAACTGAGTTTTTACATGAAAATAACAGAGAGAAAAGGAAAAACAATAAGAAAAAAGCAATATATTTTGACACGCACAAGTCAATAGTCAATATTTGAGGCTGGTTATTACGAGCAGCATTCCTTTCTTTCCGCTGCCAGTAGTTTACCTACGTTTATACTCATTTCTCGATTGAATGCAGTCACGAGAGCAATTTCCTGTTTGTTTGTTTTTTTACTCATTTTTTTTCTATCTTCGTGTCCTTCTTACTATGCAAAAAATCGGCGTGTTTTTCCGGAAGTTATTATTAAAAAAGAAAGACGTGTTTTGTGGCGAACGCAGTATGAAAGCCTTTACAAATTTATAAGTGGTCAGTTCTGACAGGTCTCTTTCCTAACGATGTTTGAATATTTAGTGTGAATACGACATATATACATAATGTAGTACCCTTATCCATATTATATCGCTATTATTGTAATTATATATATAACGCTGAGGAGGATAATGATGATCATAGTAATAATAATAATAATGTTCATGATAATACTGATAAATAGAACAACAACAAAACAACAATAATGATACTAATGATAATAATAATAGTAATATTAATAGTAATAGTACGATAATGATAATGATATTGAAAATAATGGCGATAATAATAACAATAACCACCACTATGCTAATGATTATGATAATAACAATAGTAATAGTAATAATTATTATGTTGATGACGATGATGATATTATGATGAATATAATGATAAGGATGATATGATGATGAATATAACGATAATGATATAATGAATCTAATGGTGATGATGATGATTCTACTACTACTATTACTACTGCCACTACTGCATTAGTGATAATTATAAGAGTAACAATAATGATGATAACTGTCTTCATAATTATCATTAATATTGCCATTATCATTTATATCATTATCATCGCCCCTTTTTCATAATATTGTTAATACCAAAGAAACATATTTTGCTACGTTTTCCACGGTCTGCGCCACCTACTAGCAAGTTACACTGATTATTCATAAACTATAAAATGACAATATTGAATACTAAACTCCTTAGGGCTTTCATCTGTACAATTTTGGTGGTAGTGTGATTTGTACATTTTAAAGCCAAATGCATTTTATTTTTCTGACAATTCTATATTTCTTTGGGGACATTGCTCAAAATGATATTTGACAATTCAGAACAAATTTGTTATGTTATTCTACCGTGCAGTAGTAAATTCTTATGTTGTAATGTTAGTCAAATAAGGAAATTAGACAAAATATTGGCTTATTGTGGTAAAATGAGGGACAAAGTGGAAGTGTACATTGAATGACGTTTAAAGTTCACTGTCTCTTGCATTTCCTTCTCCATCTTTCCTCATAAGCTTCACTGTCGTTCCTCATTCTCTCTAGTATTTATTACATATTTTCTTCATTATCTTTCCTCATTTTATCTATCTTTCCTCATTTTCTCATCTACCTTCCTTTCATCACCCTTTTTTTCGTACATTGTACAAGGTAACAGAGAAAATCAATGGGCTTTCCTTCTTAGGATTTAGAAATATGAACCTTATAATTTCCATATCGTTTTAATTATGCGTTTCTTTTTTTAGCACATCAATGCAGTGCGCTTTCACGAGCGTAAGAAAACAAATAATATGATTCTCTCAGTTTGTTCATTCAGTTTTCACAACTTACACTCTTCTGTACTTTAAAACCTTGATAATTAAGATAATTCAACACATCACTGTAATAGTAGTTATCAGTTAAATCTAATCTCACTTCATTCAATAGCCAGCCATACTTCAGAGAACAATATTAGTACATTCGAATAGGCTGATTGAATTAATATTAACAAGAATAACGATGGTAATAATAATGATGATAACAATAACAATAATTATGATAATAATAAAGATAATAATAATGATAGCAGTAACAATAATTATGATAATAATAAAGATGATAATAGTGACAGCTATCATTGTGTCTTATTGAGATGTAGTTTTAGGGAATCTATTAATTTTGTGGCAAACGTTGTGTGGATGTGTTTACATTTATGGTTGTTCAGTTCTGATAGTTTTTTTCTGCCGGTGTTTATATATTTGGTTTGACATAACCTAAAAGTAACGCCCCCGGGTGGGCTCGAACCACCAACCTTTCGGTTAACAGCCGAACGCGCTAACCAATTGTGCCACGGAGGCTTAAAGTCATGTATTGTAACATTTCCGAAACTCCTAACCCTGATAAACTCTAATACATGTTTGCCTGTAAGTCTATGACATAACCTTTCAAGCTCAAAAATATCAAGGAAATGCTGTGTACTGTTGCTGAGTAGTCAAATACTATTTCCATTTTATTTTAAGCGTTCACAATGTTTTGCTTGTAATAAAAAATCATACCAGCACATTAAGTACTTTAATTGTTTTCTATAAACTTTTTTATTTTCTATAAACTTTTCCTTTTCTCAACAGTTTGTATGCCAGTACGATATTGTGTTTTGTAGAGATCGTGATACAAAAAAAGCGTAATATTCAGTATTTATTCATTTTTATTCGTTTACTTATATTTAACAAATTATCCAACTTTGGCTTCCCGCAAGTGATCTAATTTTATTATTTTAATCATTTTGAATAACCTATAAAAATCCTTTTGAATACATAATGATAATAATTATTATTATTTGCATTGTTATTATCATTGTTACTATTATAATAATTATATTTATGAAGCAGAGGATGAGGATAAGGATGATAATGATAATTATAGTACTAATGCTAATGTTAATGATAACAAAATTATAATAATAATAATAGTGATAATTATAATATTAATAATAATAGTAGTAATAATAATAATAATAATACCAACAACAATTCTAATAATAATGCTTATGATTATGATAATGATAAAAAAAGTAATGATAATGATTATGATGCTAAAAGGAAAGGTATTTCCTTTATTTTCTGATTGAATTTGGTTTCAATACAACATTAATAATAACAGAGTTTTTAAAAAGTAACGCCCCCGGGTGGGCTCGAACCACCAACCTTTCGGTTAACAGCCGAACGCGCTAACCGATTGTGCCGCAGAGGCTTAACAACCGTTGTTTAGATTATATATATATATATATATATATATATATATATATATATATCTTTTTATAAATATATCTATGAATATATATATGAAAAAAATACATTTTATTTTTGGACACATACAATAAAGAGTTGATATTTGAGGTTGGTTATTACGAGTATTATTAACGAGTAGTTTACCAACGTTTGCATCTCATTTCCTGATTGAATGCAAAAAGCTGACGAGCCAGTATAGTGTTCGAGAATCTATTGACATAAAAAGAGACGTTGCATTATGTGGCGAATGTAGTATGATAGCCCTTACACATTTATAATTGTTCAATTCAAATAAGTCCCTTTGAATTGATAAATGAGCATTTGGTTTGGATACAGCATATATGCACAGAGCTGTTTAAAAGTAACGCCCCCGGGTGGACTCGAACCACCAACCTTTCGGTTAACAGCCGAACGCGCTAACCGATTGTGCCACGGAGGCTTACAAAATGTGGTTGGCAGTAATAATTTTTCAACAATTTCTTTTAATTATTTACTTCTTTTTAGGAAATTGCCTATTTTCAACTCAAGTGAAACCGGTATTGATAAATTGATTATTTATAATTATCTGCAGCTAAGATCTTTCTTTGTCTGCTTTATATAGCATTCGTTTCGAAATTCACGTTGAATACACAATGAAAATCATAATTGTTTTAATGTTAATAATTTTTATATTATTACTGACAATATCATTATATTATTATTTCTATTACTATTACTATTTTTTTATAATTATTTTATCACGCTGATGATGATGATGATGATAATGTTAATGATGATGACATTAATAATAAAGTAATAATCGTCACAATAACGCGTATGATTAAAATAATAGTAATAACAATAATAATGATTATGATGATGATGTTGAATATAACGATAATGAAAATAATTATCATAATGTTCATGATTCTACTACTATTACTACTGCTACTATTACAATTACTAGTAATAATAATGATGAGGGTTAGAGTAACGACAAAGGTAATAATAATCGGCGTCATAATCATTACTATTGTTATTATATTCAAACCATTATCATCACCTTTTTCATAATATTGCTAATACCAAATAAACATTCCACGGCCTGCACCACACATGCTGATTACACTGACTATTCATAAACTATAGAATTACAATAATGAATAATAAACTCCTAAGGGTTTTCATCTGTACAATTTTGGTGGAAATGTGATTTGTCATTTCGAAGTCAAATGCATATTATTTGGCAGACAATTCTATATTTCTTTGGGGACATTGCTCAAAATTATATTTGACAATCCAGAACGAATTTGGTATGTTATTCTACCATGCAGTAGGAAATCCTTATGTTGTAAAGTTGGTCAGATTAGGAAACTAGACAAAATAAAATGAGAGACAAACTGGAAATGTAAATAGAACGAGGTTTAAACCCCTTTCCTTTTTATCATTTCCCGCGTTCTTTGTTTTCTTCATCATCTTTCCTCATTTTCTTATCTTCCTCATTTTCTTCGTCATCCCTCAAGCATTTTCTTCAATATCTTTCCTCACTTTGCCATCCACCTTCATTCCATCACCTTTTCTCCGTACAACGCACAAGGAGGAGAAAATCAAAGGGCTTTCCATCCGAAGAGCTGGAAATTTGAGTCCGGAAATGATCATACTGTTACAATTATGCGTTTCCTCTTATCAGTACAGAATTGCATTGTGCTTTACAAGAATCAAATGAAATATGATTATTTCAGTTTGTTAATTCCTTCTTTACGATTTTCACTCTTCTGGACTTCGGAAGTTTGGTAATGATCTGTTAAATCTAATCTCACTTCATTCAATAGCCAGCCATACTTCAGATCACTTAGGCTGTTCATTGGTACATCATGAACAATAATATATTTCTCTCTTTATCTATCTCTCTCATAATTCGTAATCTCGTTTTAGATACATTGACAGCTTGTTACTAAGAATTGTTACGAATGTAAGTAGAGAAGTGAGTAATGAAAACTATAATAAGAAGAGAAGTAAAAGTAGTAGTAATATTAGTTGTAGAAGTAGTAGTAGCAGTAATTATAACATTAATTATTATAATCATAATAAAAATATAATAATAATAACTATAGCTATGATGATAATGATAATAAGAACAACAAATATATATAACTAGTAATAGATATTGTTAATAATAATGATATGAATAATAATCTTGATGATAAAAATAGCAATAGTGATAATGATAATAATTATTATTATAATTATACTAATACTACTTACTACTACTACTAATAACCATAATAGCAATAATAATAACAATAACAGTAAAAATAATAAGGATGATGATAATAGCAGTAATGATAATGATAGTGATAAGGGTAATACTACTAATAGTAATATAACAACAACAATAATATTAATAATTATTTTTTATCATAATTATAATATTATATTATCATATGATCATAATGATAATGATAACAGTAATAATAAGATGAATAATGATAACATAAATAATAATAGTAACAATAATAACAATAATTATTAAAATAATAATAATAATGGTAATGATAATAGGATAATAATAATGATGATAATAACCGTCACAACTTAAACTCAAATGACGATAATAACATTAATATGCGTTCAGGTATGGCATTCCTATATATTGCGTATTTTGCCGGTCGGACATAATCATTATGGGCATGTGAACTTATGGTTTGACCATAACATAGCTCCATCATTTATACACATAACCGCGTAAAAGTAACGCCCCCGGGTGGGCTCGAACCACCAACCTTTCGGTTAACAGCCGAACGCGCTAACCGATTGTGCCACGGAGGCGTATGATAGATGGATGGTTGTATTTCTTTGTTGAAGAAAATGCTTAATTGTAACCCAAGTGTTGGCCAGCGTGTACTATTTTTCCTCATTTGCTTTACTATATTTTTAAGTTTGTTTCACAATATTTTTTCATTTCTTTCATCACTTGCTTCACTACCTTTTCGTATGTGCTTCACTATATTTCATCATATTGATTATATTTTTTATGTGCTTCACACTATCTTTCATTTGTTTCACTATCCTCATTTGCTTCACTATCTTTCCTCATATTCTTCACTTCATGTCCCTCACTATCTTTTCTCATTTGTTTCAGTATCTCTCCTCATTAGCTTCACTATCTTTCCTCCATTGCTTCACAATCTTTCTTCATTGGCTCCACTATCATTCCTCATTCGCTTCACTGTTTTTCCTTGTATGCTTCATTATCGCCCTTCATTTTCTTCACTATCTCTCATTTTCTTCACCATCTTTTCTTCCTTTACTTCACTATCTTTCCTCACTTTCCTTACTGTTTCCATTGCATCAACTTTTTCTATAGACAACGCACAAAGGTTGTTGAGGTGAACAGGTTATGCCTCTCCTTAATAGGTGGTTTCTCGAACCATAATAAAAATATGATTTCCTTGTTTTGTTTACTCCATCTATACAACTTGGAATTTTCTGGATTTAAAAACTTTTATAAGAATTGGAATCTACGTCACACATATAGCAATTATAGTACTAATTTTATCCCAACTCATCTAACAAATGAAAGCTAGACATTTCAATGAATAAAAGCTGAGTATTCGCTTAGTTTGCTCAATATTATGAAAGTTTGCTATTATCAATTCTCATTGTCTGTCTGTCTATCCCTCTCTCTTTCGTTTTCTCGGACTTTCGTTTTTGTCATCTCTCTCTCTATCTACCAATCGCCTATAATGATAATTGGAATGATTGTAATGATAAGGAATAATAATAATAATAATAATAATAATAATAATAATAATAATAATAATAATAATAATAATAATAATAATAATAATAATAATAATAATAATAATAATAATAATAATAATAATAATAATAATAATAATAATAATAATAATAATAATAATAATAATAATAATAATAATAATAATAATAATAATAATAATAATAATAATAATAATAATAATAATAATAATAATAATAATAATAATAATAATAATAATAATAATAATAATAATAATAATAATAATAATAATAATAATAATAATAATAATAATAATAATAATAATAATAATAATAATAATAATAATAATAATAATAATAATAATAATAATAATAATAATAATAATAATAATAATAATAATAATAATAATAATAATAATAATAATAATAATAATAATAATAATAATAATAATAATAATAATAATAATAATAATAATAATAATAATAATAATAATAATAATAATAATAATAATAATAATAATAATAATAATAATAATAATAATAATAATAATAATAATAATAATAATAATAATAATAATAATAATAATAATAATAATAATAATAATAATAATAATAATAATAATAATAATAATAATAATAATAATAATAATAATAATAATAATAATAATAATAATAATAATAATAATAATAATAATAATAATAATAATAATAATAATAATAATAATAATAATAATAATAATAATAATAATAATAATAATAATAATAATAATAATAATAATAATAATAATAATAATAATAATAATAATAATAATAATAATAATAATAATAATAATAATAATAATAATAATAATAATAATAATAATAATAATAATAATAATAATAATAATAATAATAATAATAATAATAATAATAATAATAATAATAATAATAATAATAATAATAATAATAATAATAATAATAATAATAATAATAATAATAATAATAATAATAATAATAATAATAATAATAATAATAATAATAATAATAATAATAATAATAATAATAATAATAATAATAATAATAATAATAATAATAATAATAATAATAATAATAATAATAATAATAATAATAATAATAATAATAATAATAATAATAATAATAATAATAATAATAATAATAATAATAATAATAATAATAATAATAATAATAATAATAATAATAATAATAATAATAATAATAATAATAATAATAATAATAATAATAATAATAATAATAATAATAATAATAATAATAATAATAATAATAATAATAATAATAATAATAATAATAATAATAATAATAATAATAATAATAATAATAATAATAATAATAATAATAATAATAATAATAATAATAATAATAATAATAATAATAATAATAATAATAATAATAATAATAATAATAATAATAATAATAATAATAATAATAATAATAATAATAATAATAATAATAATAATAATAATAATAATAATAATAATAATAATAATAATAATAATAATAATAATAATAATAATAATAATAATAATAATAATAATAATAATAATAATAATAATAATAATAATAATAATAATAATAATAATAATAATAATAATAATAATAATAATAATAATAATAATAATAATAATAATAATAATAATAATAATAATAATAATAATAATAATAATAATAATAATAATAATAATAATAATAATAATAATAATAATAATAATAATAATAATAATAATAATAATAATAATAATAATAATAATAATAATAATAATAATAATAATAATAATAATAATAATAATAATAATAATAATAATAATAATAATAATAATAATAATAATAATAATAATAATAATAATAATAATAATAATAATAATAATAATAATAATAATAATAATAATAATAATAATAATAATAATAATAATAATAATAATAATAATAATAATAATAATAATAATAATAATAATAATAATAATAATAATAATAATAATAATAATAATAATAATAATAATAATAATAATAATAATAATAATAATAATAATAATAATAATAATAATAATAATAATAATAATAATAATAATAATAATAATAATAATAATAATAATAATAATAATAATAATAATAATAATAATAATAATAATAATAATAATAATAATAATAATAATAATAATAATAATAATAATAATAATAATAATAATAATAATAATAATAATAATAATAATAATAATAATAATAATAATAATAATAATAATAATAATAATAATAATAATAATAATAATAATAATAATAATAATAATAATAATAATAATAATAATAATAATAATAATAATAATAATAATAATAATAATAATAATAATAATAATAATAATAATAATAATAATAATAATAATAATAATAATAATAATAATAATAATAATAATAATAATAATAATAATAATAATAATAATAATAATAATAATAATAATAATAATAATAATAATAATAATAATAATAATAATAATAATAATAATAATAATAATAATAATAATAATAATAATAATAATAATAATAATAATAATAATAATAATAATAATAATAATAATAATAATAATAATAATAATAATAATAATAATAATAATAATAATAATAATAATAATAATAATAATAATAATAATAATAATAATAATAATAATAATAATAATAATAATAATAATAATAATAATAATAATAATAATAATAATAATAATAATAATAATAATAATAATAATAATAATAATAATAATAATAATAATAATAATAATAATAATAATAATAATAATAATAATAATAATAATAATAATAATAATAATAATAATAATAATAATAATAATAATAATAATAATAATAATAATAATAATAATAATAATAATAATAATAATAATAATAATAATAATAATAATAATAATAATAATAATAATAATAATAATAATAATAATAATAATAATAATAATAATAATAATAATAATAATAATAATAATAATAATAATAATAATAATAATAATAATAATAATAATAATAATAATAATAATAATAATAATAATAATAATAATAATAATAATAATAATAATAATAATAATAATAATAATAATAATAATAATAATAATAATAATAATAATAATAATAATAATAATAATAATAATAATAATAATAATAATAATAATAATAATAATAATAATAATAATAATAATAATAATAATAATAATAATAATAATAATAATAATAATAATAATAATAATAATAATAATAATAATAATAATAATAATAATAATAATAATAATAATAATAATAATAATAATAATAATAATAATAATAATAATAATAATAATAATAATAATAATAATAATAATAATAATAATAATAATAATAATAATAATAATAATAATAATAATAATAATAATAATAATAATAATAATAATAATAATAATAATAATAATAATAATAATAATAATAATAATAATAATAATAATAATAATAATAATAATAATAATAATAATAATAATAATAATAATAATAATAATAATAATAATAATAATAATAATAATAATAATAATAATAATAATAATAATAATAATAATAATAATAATAATAATAATAATAATAATAATAATAATAATAATAATAATAATAATAATAATAATAATAATAATAATAATAATAATAATAATAATAATAATAATAATAATAATAATAATAATAATAATAATAATAATAATAATAATATCCCTATCACAGGGAATCCCAAGCTCCTGAACTAAACGATTAATCATTCCTTTACCTAAACCCAATACTGGTAAATACAGGCCTGTTTCCTTGACCTCCTGTCTGTGCAAAGTACTTGAAAGGCTAATTCTGAACAAACTTATGTATCACATAAATGCTAAGTTATCCCTCACACTGTATGAATTTCTGCCAGGACGTAGCAACTAGCACTGTTTTGCAGAGTACTTAACAAACTCAAACCCAGGCATGCAAACCGTATTTCTTGATCTTCAATCTGCCTTTGATATTACAAACAGAGAGATCATCCTTGAGTATCTAGCTAGTTTTGGTATTCAGGGAAACCTGTTAACATGGATTCAAATGTATTTATCGAATCGTTCGTTCCAGGTTCTCTTCAGGGACTTTTAGAGTACTTATACAAAAGTATTAGAACTCGGCACACCTCAAGGAGTCATACTTAGTCCCATGCTATCTAATATCCTAATGTACAGATTATTAGGTGATATACCACTTGAGGACAATGACTCCATTATTTGCTATGCCGATGATATTTGCATTAAATCTTCATCCGAGGAGAGAATGGTAAAAGATTCTAGATATACTCTTAGCATGGGCTACTGAGTGTGGCTTGATAATCTCAACTGAAAAAAGCAAGGCATTTAACCCAAAAACAATCCCTCTGCCAAGATTTCATATAAATGACATAGAGCTAGATCAGGCTTGTATATAGATTGTATTGGCAGGTCAGTACAGTTTGTAATGTCGAAGAAACTAAGTTTATACTGTGTAATGAAGAATATAAGCGAACTCTTGTACATTATATCTCATGGTGCCATGTGTTACAGCCTTTCAGACCACCTAGCATGAGGTACGGAGAACTATATAACCATTTCATATCATCTGATGTCTTAGAAGATATACTTATGTTGCATCATAAATTTGGAATGTAGTATCACATGACCGCATATCAAATGTAGCAATGCGTTTCCGCGCCCAAGCTGTACTCCTGCGTGGCAGATGAGTAGATAAAGGACTGTGTAATTGTTCCTTTCATTTAACTGATATAGTACTTATCATAATAATGTTATAGCCTCAAATTCAAATGTAATACCATAATATAATGTTATGACCATGCATAAAATGTATCACAGCTTGCCCACGCATGTGCAGTTAGCCAGGGTGGTAAATAAAGGACTTAAAAAAAGGGTACATATTCCTAATCTTTTGTAATCAAGTATAATCTAAAGATAAAACTACTATTACAGTGTAACTATCCTCTATACCATGAATAATAAACACTTTTCGAGAAAAAACAAATCGATGCCAGATTAAATGGTTTTATAAAAGTAGAATCAAATTAGAGAAAAATATTCAACGGTCGTGTTGCTGCTCAAAACGAAATGATTGACGTAATTATTGTAAATGCAATCAAGGAGCTGCCATCGTTCACAGGGATACCTGGTTATTGTAGATTTTTAATTAAAGTTACGAATGTGATGGGAGAAAAGAATGAAAAGTGTTGCATGTGTGTCGATTTTACTTTTCTTTTTTTTCAGTGTACAAGAAGAGTTCTTCGTAGCAGTCCACAAATCTTAGTCAAGTCTTTTGTTAGAACAGCTGTTGTTATAATTTTTACAAAACATTTTTGTTAGTGGATAAGAACAAGTATATAATCGCATTGGTTCTTTCACAAGAACCGAGTTATCATGGGCGGGATCAGGGTGTTGTATGTGAAGGACTCGTTGCCATGCCAACGCGTAAAGGTCGAGGAACCCCAAGACATCGAGTGTGTTTGGATGGTGATTAATGACTCTTATTTCCCTCGTGTAAAGTAACAAAGCGTTTACTATATATTTTTTTATACCTGTAACACGTCACTCATGGTGAATTTATCTATTACGACTGATGATGACACGTTTCACTCGTTTCGCAGCTGGAGGTAATATTTATAGGAAACTGTATTGATCTTCATAGTGACCACTGGTACGATCAAACGAACTTATGTTACAAGGTGACGGAAGCCACGCATGAAAGCTCGATCACTGACCTTATAACGACGCTGCGAGCCATTACCTCTAATTGGTTTCGACCCTAACTAGTGCGTTTTGAGCAAGACGGAAGCAGCCACCCATCGCACCACATCAAAACCCATTAGCTTCCCTTCGGTTCTATGAACGCGAGGCTGACCCGTGAATCTCGTCCGCGGAAGAGACTTTCATTGAAAACGAGGACACGATGTGAATACAGTTCGCCTCTTGATTCCCGCTTAGAAGACAACACGAGGGATGAGATACGGGTGGCCGCCACAATCCTGCGAACTATGGATCAACGGAGGCTTGCGTAGAGAACAGGAAGAACGGGTATGGTATTTCTGTTCTGTTCTGCCCTCTACAAGGAAACAGGAAATGAAGTAACACGGACGAGAAAAGCGACTGAAATCTATCAAATTGTAAATTAGGAAATTAATGTGTGTGTGTGTGTGTGTGTGTGTGTGTGTGTGTGTGTGTGTGTGTGTGTGTGCGAGTATGTGTGTATGTGTGTATTGTGAGGGTGACGAAAGATTACTTACAAAATGAGAAATTAATAAACAGACACAGAATCATTAAATCGACGATATCTGAACTGCCTTCCTACATATTTACTCGTACACAGAAACTGCACCCAATAAAATCATCTAATATTTAAATCAACAAAATTCACGGCTTCGATCCCAACCTGAGTTCCACTGAGAGTTTGCGTACAAGATGAGTCAGCTAATTATTTATACTTCCAAATTACATGAAAGGAGAATATCCTGCAGGTATTGGAAGTATGGATGTTGTGTTGAACGACTTAGACCTTCTGTCTTTAACCCGCAATCTGGCTTAATTATTTAGATTATCATGGTCGCCATATGAGTCATTAAACCTTTATTGTGTTATCAGATAGAAAAAAAAAACTCGAAATATGTGCTGTCTCAGTAAAACATTTGTTACCACGCAAACCACAAGAAACAGGTTTTCACTGGTAAATACCTAAATTGAAACTCCACAGACATTCAAGAATGGATGCAAGAATGGTACTTACATATATCATATCACTTTAGATAATATATCACACCAAAGGCACACCTTCTACTGAAAACATTTGCTCAACAGACATATAAGTTAATATTAATATAAACTGGGAGCTTACCCTATGTACAGCCAAAAATATTTACAGAACATAAACGGTTGAAAAATAACAATAACCGATATCTATCAATTCATCCGCGTCAAATAATCTTCTGCAACAAGGAATTCATAGAATTAAAAAAAAAAATCGTAGTAAACACTGGGGACAATTCTTGCAAAGTATCAATAGACAAATTTCTGTAGCAGGGCATTTTCACGGAGTGTTCACAAACGGCAAGTTTAACTATGCAGATAATAAAGATAAAACTAAATAAATAAAAGGAACAACTCTTGTGCAGTTGAATGAAATTATTTAAAATATATATATAAATCTTTACGAATATGAGAATATGTCAGCTAAGATACGGAATATTCAAGATTCGTTTACATATCAAATTGATAAAAAAAAAAAAAATTAGCGTCTACATTTCCCGCTGAGCTGCCTCCTGTAATTAATAGTATTAGTCGAGAAGTTTCTGATTAATAGCTAGCACAGAGTCAGATATCAGTATTTTGTATCGAAATGGGGCTGGCCACCGAACTCCAGATTAGGTTCAGTCATAATTTTAAGATAGGCACTTTATCGATACGAATGGGCTGGGAATATAATGCAGTTAAATGAAAAGGAATTTCAGTGTAATTGTGTGAATTATTACCTGGCTGTTTCATCCTTTTGAGTGTGAAGTAATATTTGAATATACTCCAAAACAAAATGATCTTGGGATATAAAGCAGGTGAGTGAAAAGGAATTTCAATTTAAGTGCGTGAATTATTACCTGGCTATTCCACCTTCTTAAGAGTGAAGTAATAATTAAACATACTCCAAAATAGACAGATTGTCATGAACCACCACAACCTGCCTATTAAATATAAATAGGAGTTTTGGAGAAACTCATGTGAGATGAATACGTAGACAGTATCTTAATCAAAGCTAATATACATATGCATTTCTCACCTGAACATGTCAGTGTAAAAAACACTTTATAGTACGTACGTCAACTTTATCAGAGCAGCCACAGCGTACGAGGTCTTGAATGAGAAGAATGGACAGTACGTCTAACAATTCCAGAGAAATTGTGGAAAGACCGCATCCGAGCAACGTAGTTTTAATTAGTTTATTGGTTTTCGTAATAAATAAATGCTGCATACAGCTTGTTGTTGAATGGAAGTTTTGTTTTGTTAAATTGTCGCCATCATTATTATCAGGAATACTTGTACATGTTATTGCTGAGGATAGTACCAGTCGATATAGTCCTTTTGCTACTATAATGATTATAATTTTAAAGTCACTATTTATAGTTTCTTCTCTTTGGCTGCAGGAAATGAAAGAATCAACTCTTAAAATCTATTTTTATCACTACTTCATTTTGATTTCCTTTCCCTTGTATCTCCTTGTCATTGTTATATGTTCCCAAGCAGCTGCATATGATTGTATTTTTGAAAGATAATCTTGGATTTGCGTTGGGGTTTGATAATACCTATATTATTGTTGTTGTCGTTGTTTTTCCTTTTCCTTTTGGTGAAAGCGAAATCATCCAATACACTTTGTATGACAATGGAAGTTTATACGCACTATAAGCTTCATGAATTCAGTCTAACTGATCCAACCTTTGTTAAGAAGATGCATTTCCCCTCAACAGCAATAAATAGACTGGCCCTCACCCCATCCCTCGCCAGCCCACCTACCGACCCACCTCTTCCTCGATAATCAATAACGTTAATATTCTAAGATGCCCGTAAGTTATTCTTTACATTCGAAATTCTTAAAGTTCGGAGAGCATAAATAGGAGTTTATTCATAGTCTGTTGTAAGGGAAAGGAAGGGGAGGCTTTTCTTGTTGGCTTCTGGTTTTGAGTCCTAATAGAACAGAGAAACGTTTGCATTTGGCTCGCGTGTTATTTTTTGTGTTTAACTTTGAATAGTAAAAGCACAATACCACAGGAAGAAAAGAAATAGGGAACGTACAATATAAATAAACTAGTTTATACAGAGGAATAAACTCGGTTTATACTGGCAGTTTCCCTTTTTATCGCTCTTTCTTTCTGTATCCATTGGCAAGCAAATAAATGTGTAGGTTTACTTTTTTCCAGCTGGGAATTCCATTGCATTCTATATAATCGCTCGCAGGAAACTCGCCCTTTTGTTTTGTTTTGTTTTGTTTTTGTTGCTTTTTGTTTTTGTTTTGTTTCTGTTTAACCTCTACTGTATACTAACATGAAATTCAATCTTTTTATTTATTTGTGTGTGTGTGTGTGTGTGTGTGTGTGTGTGTGTGTTTTTTGTGTGTGTGTGTTTGTTTGTACGCGTGTGGGTATCTACATGTTTGTCTGTGTATGCGTTTGTATGTGTGTGTTTGTGTGTGTATGTGTTTGTGTGTGTGTGTGTGTGTGTGTGTGTGTGTGTGTGTGTGTGTGTGTGTGTGTGTGCGCGCGCGCATGTCTATCTGTGTGTGCGTGCAAGTGTGGGTGTCTGAAGGTCTGTCTGTGTATATATGCGTGTGTTTGTGAATCTCGATGTGTATCCGTTTGCACGTGTGTGCGTATACCCGCACAGGGGTCCGTGACGCACACCAGTGACTTATTAGCTGAAACTCACGAAGTCTTGATCTGAAGGAGTTATGGCTCTTGTCCTGGGGAGTTGCTGGGCTCGTTCTTAAGGATTTCTCAACGCCGGAGAATCAAGAGCCTAAAGTCTTGAGGAGTCAGTGATCTAGATGCTCTGAGGAGAGAAGCATTAAATCTTAGGGTGTCGTGCATTTAGAGTTAGATTCCTTGTTCTATGATGGCATTAGTTTCGATTCCGTAATGAGGCTGTAATTTCCTATTAAAACTTAAATGGGCAACGTGAGTCTGAAGAAAAAATATTGGCATCATTGTTATAAGTTATTTTGTTTAACTGGTATCGTTGTCGGTATTATTACTTTTATTAGTATCCTTATTATTGTTGTTGCTGTTGTCATTATTACTTTTATTATTATTATTATTGCTATTATTATTATTATTATTATTATTATTATTATCATTATTATTATTATTACTATTATTATTGTTGTTATCATTATCA
>NC_061830.1:17933957-17938957 GCF_019202785.1 Penaeus chinensis
TATTCCTTTCCTCTTCATTACTCATTCCCTTTCCACACTCTCATTCTTTCATTCTCCTATCCTCCTCCTTCTCCTCGCCTCACTCACTCTCATCCCTCACTCTCCAGCTCTCCCACTTCACTCTCCATCACTCACCTCCTCACTCCTCTCAATCTCCCCCACTCCATCTCCCTCTCCCTCTCTTCCTCTCTCTCCCCCGTCACCTCCTCTCCACCTCGCCCCACCTCACCGACTCTCCCCTCCCTCATCCACACCTCCCTCCTCCTCGCTCTCTCTTCTTCCCACAACCCTCACTCTCACTCCACTCCCACTCTCCCTCTCCCGCCCCTCATCTCGCCCCTTCTCACCTCCTCCCATCATCCCACTGCTCATCTCGTCACACTCTCTTCTGCATCTCTCCCTCAACACCTCCTACTCTCTTTCCATCTCTCGTCTCGCTCTGCTGTCTTCTCTGCTCTCCTCTTCTTCTTCTCATCACTCTCTCTCCTCGTCACGCACCGATCAGGTCTCTCGTTCTCCCCTTCTCTCTCCATCTCCCCCCCATCGCCTCCACTTCTCTCATCCTTCCTCCCTCCACTCTCTCTCTCACATCCGAGTCTCTCCTCTCACTGTCTCTCTCCGCTCTCTCTCTCTCTCTCTCTCTCACTCCTCTCTCTCGCCCACTCTCTCTCTCTCTCTCTGGTCTCTCCTTCTCCACTCTCCTCTCCTCTATCTCCCCCCTCTCCACATCTCCCTCGCTCTCGGAGTCTCTTTCTGTCTCTCTTCTCTCATCTACCTCTCTCTCTTTCTCTTCCTCTTCTCCCCCCCTTTCTTTCCTCTTCCCTCTCTTCTTCTTCCTTTCCCTCTTTCTCCTCTCTTCTCACTTCTTTTCTTCTCCCCTCCCTTCCCTCCTCTCTCTTCTTCTCCCCTCCTCTTATCTTCTCTCTCCCTATTCTTTTCCCCCTCCCTTCTTATTCCTCCCTCCTTCTCCTTTCTATCCTTCTCTCTTTCCCCTCCCTCTTCTCTCCTCCTCATCTCTCCCTCCGATCTCTTCCCCCTCTTCCCCTCTCTTCTCCCCCCTTCTTTTCTCCCGTTTCCCTTCCTATTTCCCCTTTTTTTCCTCCCTCTCTTCCCCCCTCCTTTCTCTCTCTCTCTCTTCTCTCCCTTCTCTCCAATCTCTCTCCTCCCTCTCCCCCCTCTCCCTCTCTCTCTCCTCTTCCCTCTCCTCCTCCTCCCCTCCTCCTCCCTCTTCTCCTCTTCTCTCCCCCCTCTCTTCTCCTCACCCTCTCTCTTCTCCTCTCTTCCCTCCTCTCTCCCACTCCTCTCTCTCCTCTCCATTCCTCCCTCTCCCCCACCCTCCTCTCACCATCTCTCCCTTCTTTCTCTCTCCTCCCTCTTCTCTCTCCTTCCTCACCCTCCTTCCCTCCTCCCTCCTTCCTCCTCTCCTCACTCTCTCGTCTCCTCTCTCTCATCTCTTTCTCCATCCTCTTCTCCTCTTCAGCACGCATCTACTCTAATCCACGTACCCGCTCTCTCCTTCTATTCTCATCTCCCTCTCATCACTCTCCTCTCTCTCCTCTCTCCTCTCTATCTCTCTCCTCTCTCCTCTCTCTCTCTCTCTCCGTCTCCTCCTCCTCTCCTCTCTCCATCTTCTCTCTCCTCTCCTCTCCTCCTCTCTCCTCTCTCCTCATCCCTTCTCTCTATCTCTCTCCTCTCTCTTCCTTCTCTCTCTCTCCTCTCTCCTCTCGTCTCCGTCTTTTCCCACCTCCCCCCCCTCCCTTCGATCATCAACATCTCCTCCCTCGCTCTCCACTCTCACTCTTCTCCTCTCTCTCCTCCTCTCTCACTCCTCATCTCTCTCCGACTCACTCTCTCTCTCTCCTCACTCTATCCTCTCTCTCTCTCATCCTCTCTCGACCTCTCCCTCCTCATCTCCCCTCTCTCTCCTCTCTCCTCTCACCCGTCTCTCTCTCTCGTCCTCTCTCTCTCACTCCTCTCTTCTCATCCTCCTCTTGCCTTCTCCTCCTCTCTCTGCTCTTCTCGTCATCTCGTCCTCTCTCTCTCTGCACGCTCTCTCTCTCTCTCTCCATCTCACCGTCATACTCTCTCCTCCCCTCCATCCTCTCTTCTCCTCTCTCATCTCAATCCTCTGTTCCTCTCTTTCCTCTCTCTCTCCTCTCTCTCGTCGGTCCGTCTCTCTCTCTCCAGTCTCTCCTCTCTCTCGCCTCCTCTTCTCTCCTCTCTCTCATCCTCTCTCGCCCTCTCTCTCTCTCTCCTCTCTATTCTCCTCTCTTTCTCTCTTTATCATCTCCTCTCTCTTCTCTCACTCTCTCTCTCTCTCTCTCTCGTCTCTCTCTCTTCTCTGCCTCTTCCTCATCTCTCTCTCTCTCTCTCCACTCACTCCCTTTTTTCCCTCCCCTTTAATCTTTCTCTCTCTCTCACTCTCTTTTTCTCTCTCATTCTTCTCTTTCTTTTCCCTCGCTCTTCCTCATCTCTCTCATCCCCCCTCTCTCTCTCTCTCTCTCTCATCCTCTCTCCTTCTCCCTCCTCTCACTCTCTCCTCTCTCACCCCTCTCTCTCTCTTTTCCCTCCCCTCCAGCTCTTTTCCTCTCTTTCTTCTCTCTCTCCTTTCTCTCTCCCTCTCCCCTCCATTTTTCCACTCCTCCCTTCCCCTCTCCTCTCTCTCCCTCTCCTCTTTTACCATCTCTCCCTCTCTCAATCTCTTTCTCTCCGTTCTCCTCTCTTCTCTCGTCTCTCTCTCTCTCTTTACTTTCTTCTCTCCCCTCTCCCTCCTATCTCTCTCCTATCTCTCTCCCCCTCTCTCATCTCTCTCATCTCCCCTCCTCCTCTTTCTCATCTCTCCTCTCTCTTTCTCCTCTCTCTCTTCTCCTCTCCTCTCTCTCTTCTCTCTCTACTCCCTCACTCTCTTTTGTCTCCCTCTCTCTCTCCTCTCTCTCCTCACTCTCCCTCTCATCTCTCATCCCTCTCACCTCAACTCTCTCTCATCTCTCTCCTTGACCTCTCTCTCTTCATCTTTCTCTCTCTCTCTCGACCTCCTCCTCTCTCTCCTCTCTCTCCTCCTCTCATCCTTCCTCTCTCTCCTCATCTCTCTCTCTCTCCTCCCCCTCCTCTCTCTTCCTTTTCCCCATTCTCTCTCTCTCTCCCTCTTATCTTCTCTCCCTCTCATCTCTCTCTCCTTCTCTCGGTCTCCCTCTTTCCCCCCTCTCTCCTCCTCTCCTCTCTCATCTCTCTCTCTCCCGTCCATCTCTCCTCTCCCTCTCTCTCTCTCTCACTCTCACTCTTTCACTCTCTTCTGTCTCTCTTCTCTCTTTCTCCTCCTCTCTCCCTCTCTCTCTCCTCTCCTCCTCTCCCCCCCTTCCTTTCCTCTTCTCTTTTCATCCCCCCTCCTCCTTTTCTCTCTCTCTCCATCTCTCGTCTCGGCCCTCTCTCCTCACCTCTCCTCCTCTCCCCTCTCTCTTCTCTCTTATCTCTCTTTCCCTCTTTTCTCTCTCCTCTCTCCTCTCCTCTCCTCTCTCTCCTTTTCCCCCCTCATCCCCCTCTCCTCTCTCCCTTATCTCTCTCTCTCTCTCTCCTCTCTTCTTTCTCTCCTCTCTCCCTCTCTCTCCTCTCTCCTCTCTCCTCTCACCTCTCTCTCTCTCTCTCCTCTCCTCCTCACTCCTCTTTCTCTCTCTCTCCTCTCTCCCCTCCTCCCCTCACTCTCTCTCTTCTCCTCTCTCCCCCTCCCCCTCTCTCTCTCTCTCTTTATCTCTCTCCTCTCTCTCTGTCTGTCACAGTTATCGTCTCCCTATCTTCTGTAGGACCATTTGTTGAGACGAATGTATATTTTCTTTCCCTGTTTCATGGTGTCTTTGATGTTGCTGTCGTGTTTTTGTTGTTGTTGCTTGTTGCGGCAGTTGCTGCTCCCGTCACTGATACTGTTATCGATTTTGTTACTATTATTTTTATCAAAATTGTTATTATCTTTATTACTATTATTACTGCTATTCATCCTCACCATCTCGTTAGATTTATTGTCAATAATTTTTTTAATGTTTATTTTTATATTTGTTATAATTATTGACGTTATTATTATCATGTTGTTAGATCAGTTCGTTATGACAACTGTAGAGATGCAATTGACGCGTTTCGATTAATTCTTCACCAGATTTACATTCTTTTCGTGTAGCTGTTGCTCTTCGTCTTGTTACAGCCGCTTCTGTTGTCGTAAATGTTGTCTTATGTTGATTGCATTTTTCACATTTCATTTCACGAAAACTGATTAGTTAGTTTGTTTGTTCAACCGAAGCTCATTTTTTTTTTTTTTTTTTTTATCCATCCCCTCCTGTGTGCTTTGATTTCAACAATTTAATTTAATCTGATGCAGGCCTCTCTTCCGTGTCCCTTTTTTTCCAGATGCAACCTTCCATCTAGCTAATTGCACCTTGTTGCCCTGTTGCAAATTCACCTGGCTTTATCTCCCGTTTTTATGAGTCATTTGTTTTCCTTTCCCCTCATTGGCTCGTTCATTTGCATTGTTCCGTGTACGAAGGACTAATTTGGAATTCCTCCTTCTGCTTTCCTTTAGCTCATTTGCGTTGCTCTACCTTGTTAATATTTTTTTTTCATTTCTTCATGTTTTGTTTCTTTATTCTTATTTATATTTTTAGTCTTCTGGTTTCTTTTTCTCTCTCGTTACTGTTTCGTTTCCAGCTGATATTATGTCCGAGTTCTAAGGCGATTTATCGTCGTTGCCAAGTTTCCGCATTTCGCTCCTCGCTTTGTCTCTGTCTAAGGGTGTCCCTCGATTTTCGCCTCCAATTCTGCCTGTTTCTGTCTATTCTTCCGTTTCTTTGCCTCTCCCACTGTTTCTACCTTTGTTTCTTCCTCTCTTCCCGTTCCTTCCTCTGTCTTTCAGTTCTCTCCCTACCTCTGGCTCTTCGTCTTTATTATATACATATATATATATATATATATATATATATATATATATATATATATATATATATATATATATATATATA
>NC_061830.1:17988957-17996457 GCF_019202785.1 Penaeus chinensis
GAATACGATGCCGTAAAACAGATGACTCACTGCGCTTCCGAAACTTCAGGTTATGAACTTGTGAATTCGTATTAATGTCATTAATACGAGGGTAATAATTTCATTCAGTTAATCCAGCTTATGATACAGAAGGCTATTACGATACGAAAGTACAGAAGTTCTGACTCCTGGATTGGAAACGCCTTAGAAAGAAAAATAAAAGAGAAGGAACTCAAGGCACGTTGTTGAATGTTTTAGTTATTATAATCATCACTCATCATCCCCTTCATTACCATTATCATTATTATCATCATTAGGGATATCATCAGTATTATTGCTGTTGTTATTATTATCACTAATATCCTTATCATTATCATTATTATCATCATTAGGGATATTATCATTATTGTTGCTGTTGTTATTATTATCACTAATATCCTTATCATTATCATTATTATCATCATTAGGGTTATCATCATTAATGTTGGTGTTGTTATTATTATCACTAATACCCTTATCGTTATTATCACTATCAGTAACTACAATTATTATCATTATTATCAATGCTGTTGCTGTTGTGATTGTTGTATACTTCATTACTATCACTATTGTTATTATCCTCATTAATATGAGCATTAGATTTACTATTAGTAATATTAGTAATTAGTAATATAATATAACCATTATCATTATAATTAGTATCATCATTGTTATAATCATTACTACCATTGTCCTTATTACTATCACCATCATCATTACCATTATTACCATCACAATTACAATTCTCACTACACTGAATCAGAATCACCTTTGATTCGCGAGCTTTGAACCGCGAGGAAGACTCGTCGGCGGGAGAGAAGCGAGCATCGTCGAAGGCCAGAGATGATTTCCCGGTTACCTCGCGTTGGAGAGGAATAGCGAGTGAAAGTCCAAAGTACCAGAAGTTAATATAGTAATATTTTTACAGCTCCTGGGTTGGGAGAGTAAGGGTTCTATATTTTCCGTTTGTTTTTGTTGTGGGGAACAGTAAGAATCTTAAAGTAAGTAAAGTTATTTGTTTATTGTTTGTTGCTTACTGTCGGGTACACAAGGGACTAAGGAATTATTATTTTTATTACTATCACCATCATCATTATTCATGCTATGATTATCATTATCATCATCCTTATTATCCTTGTTATTGTAATAAGTGTCACAAAATATGATCATTCCTTTTATTAAATTGGTTTTGTTTATTTAATTATCATCATTATCTTTGTCATCGTGCATAGAGGTCGGGGGTTTGCGTTACCGAGCTAGACCACGGTTGATGTTAGGATTACCTTGCCTTCAAACATGCGAGTCCCAGGAGTAAATCTAAATCATTATATTGCTATATTTTCAACATTGCCATCGCATTATCAAGACTGTTAGTATCATCATTATTTATTGTAACAGTGCCTTCAAACATGCGAGTCCCAGGAGTAAATCTAAATCATTATATTGCTATATTTTCAACATTGTCATCGCATTATCAAGACTGTTAGTATCATCATTATTTATTGTAACAGGCTATAGAGCCTTAGTACAATGGCTGTGACTGGTTGGGTAGTGATAGTGGTTAAACGGCTTGACTCTTTTATTTGAGGAAGATTACAGCGCAGTAAAGGGAACACGCGAGACGTTGTATTAGGGTAAGCGCTGAGTGCGGCTGGCGGTTGACCTGGGCACGGTGACTGCTAGGAGCGAACTGAAGGATCGGATGAGGTCAGATATAATCGTCATCTAGGTCTGCGCTGAGGCGATGGTTCCAAATTGACTTAGAGCCACTTATACAGATCGTGCTTATGTACATGACATATTGCTCGACCACCTACTAACGCCTCGCCCTCAAGGCGCCTTAGATCTGCCTCAAGGGGTGACTCAACTTTAGCTGGTCCTGAGTTGCTGGTCATCTCGTTCTCGCGTGCGTTATCCTTGGTCCATCTTCGTGGCTGCTCGTCCTTTGCGTCCTCTTTTTCTTGGTCCTTGGTGTAATTCATTCGTCCTCGACGTCCATACGTCCTCGAAGGTCGGCGCCTTTCCATAGCATCTTGGGATTCCTGGTCCTTCACTGTAACTACGGCCCGGCGGACAGCGCCCTTCCACCACATCCTGGGGCGGCTTAATACCTGCTCTGACGAATATCCTGGTCCGTAGGCCTATGGCGCCCTTCCGGTAACATCTTTCACAGCATCCTAAGGTGACCGTTTCTGCAGCAGGTCCTCCTTCGGTGTCGTGCCGGATATCGTTGAACCAGATCATACACGTAAGGGCCAATATATTAAGAGAAAAAGAAAGGCAACAGAGGAGAGGGGATGTTTAGTGCTACTAGCCGGTTATTTACATAAATCTGCAGCTTTTTTTTTTTTTTTTTGCTTTTTTTTTTTTTGCTTTACTTTCACAAAGATAGAGAAGAAAATAGGGGAGGGAGACGTCAGTAGCGATCCGCATGCTCCTGGCTTGAATTACCAACAGTCTCTGATAGACATAAGAGTAGAAAAGGGAAGCGACAACGGCAATCCGCAAGGATTTACCTGAACCAATTGTCGTCACATAGAGCATTGTACGTAAATAAGAAATTGCACGTGTACTAGTCACTCGTCACAACTGACATTTCCTGTCACAAACATTCCCGCACTTTACACTTTTACCCAACAAAACCAACGTGAGAGTGACTTATCATACAAAAGGGAGAAGAAGGGATGGAAAAGAAGTGTAAAGGCCCAAAACGTGAATTCATGTGGTTTTGAAAACATGGTCGAGCGGATTTTGAAGATTGTTTCTGTGTTGCGAGCGAAAAGGATGTAACTACCACGCTGCCGCCAGTCTGTAACAGGCAGTTGATGAACAATAATGGTAGTTAACGTACGTACGACTCACAACACATGTAAGTGACCACACGCTACGTGTTGGGGCAGTTGCTGAGTGCGATGTCGCGTGTCTGGCCAGCCAGCGATGGAGGGCCGAAGGCTGATAGTTGACCTGGGCACGGTGACTGCTGGGAGCGAACTGAAGGGTCACTCGAGGTCATTTATAATCGTCATCTAGGCCTTTGCTGAGGCGATGGTTCCAAATTGACTTAGAGCCACGTGGCAAACACTCACATTTTTTTTTGGTCTAATGGCTTAATCAAATCGTGCTTATGTAAATGCCATATTTGTTATCATCATCATATGTTTATCATCGCTATTTTTATTATTTTTGTATATATTACCGCTAGGAATTATATTTTATCATTAGCTTTTGCGTTATTCGTGTATATCCAAATTTACAGTTTCACCATCTCGAAAACAATATTTTGTGTTATTATTCCCCTATTTTTGTTTGCATTTAATATAAATAATGGGTCGAATATGTATATATTTTTTTTTTTGCTGAGGAAAACGCAAGGGAAACATAAACTATACTCTACACTGCATTACTTTACAGTAATATTTCAAAATCTTGTGCATATAACAATTCGTCATATGTTTTGTAACTGCAACACCATAGCATGGGTTGAGTGTGAATTTACGCAGTTAAGTGTTAATTATACTTCTGTGATTATTTATTTATGGTAAATTATATGAACTAATTGTCCTCGTAGTATAGATATACGAAAATATGTAAAAAATGCAAAGGGTAAGGACGGATAGATACATAAATAAAAACAACAACAGTAACATAATTACCAAACTACCATCTTAAATATAGTCACTATAGTTCCTACCTAAAAATTGAAACTAAATAATTATTTCGGCGAACTTCACACACGCACACAAACTTGAAACAAAAGTAAAATCATTTGAGAATTCTTCATCTCAATTGGCCAAGAGCTTTTAAGATAAATGTTTGCCATACCATTTTCCTGCCACACTGAACAGAAGACTGCACTTACGTTCTGCAGTTCGAAACTTTTTCAAGAAAAGTGATGCTTTGTTTTTACTGCCGTGTGAGTTCAAGGCAGTAGAATCATGTTTCCCTACCCCCTTTTTTTCTCCCTTCATTTTTTACTTCAATTGTTTCTCTCTTCACTTTTATTCCCCGTTCTTTCTTTCTTTCTTTTTTCGTTACCGAGTTTTTTTCTTTTCTTCTTCACTTTTTTTTTTTTTACATTCGTTTAAACACAATATATATGAGCGAGGGCGAGCGGGGTAGTTGATTTATAGTCGGCCTGACTGAGCTCGCTTAGGTTCCTGGAGCCTCTTTGTCATGGAGTGAGGGGCGGGGGGCGGGGGGGGATGTTTGCGATTTTGCTTGAATGCATTTTCCTTGCATGTTGTTTTGTTTTTGTTTTTGTTTTCTGACTAAAGGTGTTGTGTTTGTCAGTTATTTTGCCTCCGGTATTTATTACAAAAATTATGTTTTTACACTAAAGGAACGAAAAAGACATAAACTGTACTAACTTTATAAAATTTGTTTTATAAATTTGTCGTTTTATATCGTGAGTTTTTTTCTTATCGCTCACCATCCCGTTATGGACAAAACACACATATTCAAAAACGTATCTATTTATTTATCTATCTATCTATCTATCTATCTATTAATATGTATGTGTGTGTGTGTGTGTGTGTGTGTGTGTGTGTGTGTGTGTGTCTGTGTGTTTATATTTATATATATTTATATATATGATATATATATATGTGTGTGTGTGTGTGTGTGTGTATGTGTGTGTGTGTGTGTGTGTGTGTGTGTCGGTGTGTTTATATATATATATATATATATATATATATATATATATATATATATATATATATTTATATATGTATGTGTGTGTGTATTATATATATATATATATATATATATATATATATATGTATTTATATGTGTATATGTATGTATTATATATATATGTGTGTGTGTGTGTCTGTGTGTGTATGTGTGTGTGTGTGTGTGTGTCTGTGTGTATATATTTATTTATATATAGATAAATATATAGATACATAGATAGATATGGAGTATCTGGCAATGAGTGAGAGAGGTGTCGCGGTTAGGTCAGTGATAACTAGTGCTAAAAAATACGAGTGAGAAGCGATCTGTGATAGTGCTACATAAGAGAGAAAGATTCATGAATATATAAACTTATATTCCAACGAAAATATAATTAATAATTCATCCATACGCCTCACAAATCTATTACGTTCAATATTGGACCATGCATACGTGGACGTTTTAAACTAAAAGGGGTGCCAGAAGGTGCCAACTAGGAATACCAGGCTCCATTACCATGTTAAATAAGTTCATACTTCCCCAATGCTCATCGAGAGTGCCACAGAAGATGGAAACAGCGGTAAAAATGGGTAATAATAACCCCCCCCCCCCAAAAAAAAAAAAAATAAAAAAAAATAATAATAATAATAATAATAATAATAAAAGTACGAAATTATCAATTAATGACAATCATCACTTGACCCCATACCCACAGGATGCCGAGTAACAGTGCCAAATCGCACAGGTATTACAGTTTTCCCTCAAGTAGATTCGCTAAGAAACAACCAACCTGCCAGTATGTAAGTACAGTACATCACAAAATCAGGTAGGTTTAAATATGGTTACTATAAAGCTACAAGTATAATCAACCATTCAAAAGAAGATCCACCGGATAAACTATCCATTAACGAAGCGCATTTCTAGGGACTACGGCAGACACAGTTCAAATGTTTGTGTGCGAGTATCAGCGCGTATCTGCGGAAGTGCACAGGGATATATGAGCACGTGTGTTTGTGTATACGTGTCAATGTTTGTGTATGCAAGAATTGCAATACACATGCGCGTCTAAATATATATACAGGCATATACGCACACATGCACGTATGCGGTCATGTGTGCACGGTTATGTTTGTGTATGTACAGTTATTTGTATATTTATAGTCATGTGTAAGAGTACAAAATATATGTGTATGTTCCCGTGCTTGTACATGAGGGTTTACATATGTATATATATATATGTAGATATGTATATCCATGCGTATGTGTGTGTATGTATATGTATGTGTGTATGTATATGTAAATGTGTATTTGTGTGTATATATGTGTACATATACACATTTACACATGTGTATGTATATATGTATGTATGCCCGTATATGTTTATATGTATATATGTGTATATATGTGTGAGTGTGTGTATGTATATATGTGAGTGTGCATTATACATATATATTATATATAATATATATGTATTTGTATGTATATTTGTATGTGTGTTTATATATGTTTGTGTGTGTGTGTGTGTGTGTGTGTGTGTGCATATATATATATATGCATGTATGTAAGTGCAGCTATAAGAAATGCATGTACAGGTGTATGCATACATGTATGGGTGGACACTAATGTGTACTCATATACATGTGCTCATACACTTGTGCGTAAGCATACGTATGACTGCATATATGTGTGCGTATGTATAGTCATAAGCTCGTGTACAAGATAAGTACAAATGTGTGTGTTCACATACATGTAGGTGCGTATACACATATGTATGCGCATGTGATATGTCTATATATATGTATGCATGTGCATGTGTATAGTTGTGTATAATGTAGGAGTATATATGCATATCATATGCACAGGAACATGTGCATGTACAAGAGAATGATCATATACGTAGTACTTAGGGCATGTACGAGTGAACAACTATGTTTGCACTAGGTGTATATGCGCATAAATGAAACCAGTGCATAAGATATAACCACACATATTTGCACTTCTGATACTCAAGCCCGTCCTCACGGGAGTATCCTGGTGTAGTCAGCAGGCCCGTGTGTTGCTGCTCATAAGCCCATACTAGGCAGGGCCAACCCTGCTGGAGGGGCTTATCAATGGCATCCCGGCCGAACTACTCCCCCTCCCACCAAGACACACCTAAGGGGTAATTTGGCTGTCTACCTCTCAATCAAAAAACATGACTGCACAAACAGAGCAACGGCCCTCATTCCCCCGAGGCGATCAGGATCGCTCAGGAGCAGAGAGCGCTTAAAATCTCCGGTTAAAGACAGGCTGCCCCAACGTTGATGAACCTTTGCACATATGATATACCATTTGAAATGAATCTTAAGAAACTATCTTTCATTAAATAGGATGTAGTAGGACTCTGTGAAGCTAGAAGACAAGGTAAATTTAACTAACTTGAAGACCAGAGCGACAGAATTTAAGCTTAACATCCAAAACAGATATTCACTTCTCAGCGACGAATATCTCAACATTGACCATATCAGCAAACATTTCACTGAAATAATAAAGGAAGCTGCTCTTGAAGTAGGCGGTAAGAACATCAAGCAAACCTGAGCAAGCTCTCGGTAGAAACTAAACAGCCTATGCAAAAAGTAGGGTTATGAAAGTATCGTCAAACAGGAACTAAATAGAATTAGAAGAGCTAACAAAGACTATAAATAAAATGAAGAGAGATATACATAAATTAAATGCACAAATAATAAATGAAACAGTGATCTCAGGTACCATCATGAAAACAGCTAAAAGGAGACTTGGAATAGGGAGAAATCAAATGTATGAAATAAAGAA
>NC_061830.1:18011457-18013957 GCF_019202785.1 Penaeus chinensis
AGAGAGAGAGAGAGAAGGAGAGAGAGAGAGAGAAGGAGAGAGAGAGAGAGAAGGAGAGAGAGAGAGAGAAGGAGAGAGAGAGAGAGAAGGAGAGAGAGAGAGAGAAGGAGAGAGAGAGAGAGAAGGAGAGAGAGAGAGAGAAGGAGAGAGAGAGAGAGAAGGAGAGAGAGAGAGAGAAGGAGAGAGAGAGAGAGAAGGAGAGAGAGAGAGAGAAGGAGAGAGAGAGAGAGAAGGAGAGAGAGAGAGAGAAGGAGAGAGAGAGAGAGAAGGAGAGAGAGAGAGAGAAGGAGAGAGAGAGAGAGAAGGAGAGAGAGAGAGAGAGAAGGAGAGAGAGAGAGAGAGAAGGAGAGAGAGAGAGAGAAGGAGAGAGAGAGAGAGAAGGAGAGAGAGAGAGAGAAGGAGAGAGAGAGAGAGAAGGAGAGAGAGAGAGAGAAGGAGAGAGAGAGAGAGAAGGAGAGAGAGAGAGAGAAGGAGAGAGAGAGAGAGAAGGAGAGAGAGAGAGAGAAGAGAGAGAGAGAGAGAGAGAGAGGAGAGAGAGAGAGAGAGAGAGAGAGAGAGAGAGAAGGAGAGAGAGAGAGAGAGAAGGAGAGAGAGAGAGAGAAGGAGAGAGAGAGAGAGAAGGAGAGAGAGAGAGAAGGAGAGAGAGAGAGAGAAGGAGAGAGAGAGAGAGAAGGAGAGAGAGAGAGAGAAGGAGAGAGAGAGAGAGAAGGAGAGAGAGAGAGAGAAGGAGAGAGAGAGAGAGAAGGAGAGAGAGAGAGAGAGAGAGAGAGAGAGAGAGAGAGAGAGAGAAGGAGAGAGAGAGAGAGAAGGAGAGAGAGAGAGAAGGAGAGAGAGAGAGAGAGAAGGAGAGAGAGAGAGAAGGAGAGAGAGAGAGAGAGAGAAGAGAGAGAGAGAGAGAGAAGGAGAGAGAGAGAGAGAGAGAGAGAGAAGAGAGAGAGAGAGAGAGAGAGAGAGAGAGAGAGAGAGAGAAGGAGAGAGAGAGAGAGAGAAGGAGAGAGAGAGAGAGAAGGAGAGAGAGAGAGAGAAGGAGAGAGAGAGAGAGAGAGAGAGAGAGAGAGAGAGAGAGAGAGAGAGAGAGAGAGAAGGAGAGAGAGAGAGAGAAGGAGAGAGAGAGAGAGAAGGAGAGAGAGAGAGAGAAGGAGAGAGAGAGAGAGAAGGAGAGAGAGAGAGAGAAGGAGAGAGAGAGAGAGAAGGAGAGAGAGAGAGAGAAGGAGAGAGAGAGAGAGAAGGAGAGAGAGAGAGAGAAGGAGAGAGAGAGAGAGAAGGAGAGAGAGAGAGAGAAGGAGAGAGAGAGAGAGAAGGAGAGAGAGAGAGAGAAGGAGAGAGAGAGAGAGAAGGAGAGAGAGAGAGAGAAGGAGAGAGAGAGAGAGAAGGAGAGAGAGAGAGAGAGAAGGAGAGAGAGAGAGAGAAGGAGAGAGAGAGAGAGAAGGAGAGAGAGAGAGAGAGAGAGAGAGAGAGAGGAGAGAGAGAGAAAGAGAGAGAGAGAGGAGAGGAAGAGAGAGAGAGAGAGAAGAGAGATATATATATATATATATATATATTATAATATATATACATATATATATATATATATATATTATATTGGTGTGTGTGTGTGTGGTATATATCAATATTAATATATATATATTTATAATATATATATTATTATATATAATGCGTATTATTATATTTTATACATAAACATATATATATGTGTGTGTGTGTGTGGGGTGTGTGTGTGTGTGTGTGTGTGTGCGTGTGCGTGTGTTGATATACATTATGTTGTGTGTGGTGTGTGATATACATATATGTGTGTGTGTGTGTGTGTGTGTGGTGTGTGTGTGGTGTGTGTTTTGGGGCGTATTTATTTATATATATATATATTATATATATATATATATATATAATATATTATATAATATTTTAAATATATGCGTATATATTATATATATATACATAAACATATATATATATATGTGTGTGTGTGTGTGTGTGTGTGTGTGTGGTGTTGTGTGTGTGTGTGTGGTGTGTGTGTGTGTGGTGTGTGTGTGGTTATGTTTTTCTCTTCTTTCTCGCTCTTTCGTCTTTCTCCCCTTTTCCCTATTTTCTATCCAGGCAACAAGGAAAAGCTCGGATCGACAAAGTTAGAAATTTTCCCCCACTGTTTAAAAGCGACAGAAGCGAACCTTCTGCAAAAAGTTAGCGTTCGACCTGCAGTAGATTGCCTGTCTACACCTTTGCTGAATTAACAACACACCTGCACAAACAAATACATTGGATTTGATCAATGAAGTACATATACAGCGCGACAGCTTTTTCTCGTTTTCAGTTTTAAGTCAATGAGATGTCACATTTGTAGAAGAAAATTTTAAATATTGCTATAATGATTGACTCCGTGCTTAAATTTTCAATTCGTCAGAAAGTCAATAAAAAGGGACGTCAAAAATATCATCTTTTTTACTCTCATTTTCAAAAGGTGAAAAACCCAACACTCGATGTACGCACCTACAAGAGATAACGA
>NC_061830.1:18038957-18041457 GCF_019202785.1 Penaeus chinensis
TCTTTAAGTGAAAATACCCATCTCATTACAGAACATTTTCCTTAAACATATCCGATTCTTTCACCATGGTATTCCTCATAAGGACTTCTGCTTTAATGAAATGTTACTATATATATATTGACCTTTATTTTAAATAGTAATGTTCAGGCACTAATGTCACTAACAGTGGGTTTCCAGCAATTATACCTGGATTGAACAAATGTAACAAAATACAGAATGAAATTTCCTCAATACTGGGCCAAAGAAACATTAAAGGTTAGCATTACACTACCCATGCATCATAAATTGAATACAGTACATATCACAGTAGTTTTTACGATGTACACTTATTTCTATATATGGTCCTTGGTCAGAATATTTGTATAAATATTGTAAGAAAGAAAAAGAAACCATTTGCCGCACTCATTACTTAGAAAGGAAAATAATTTCTTTTTCTGAAAAGTCTTCACATGTTCATGCATTATGTCTTATATCAAGCATATTAAAATAAGAATTACCAGTAACATTGTGGGGATCCCATGAAAAAAAAAAAAAAACAGCTAGAATTGCCGTTACTCTAAATAATGTATCCCATATAAATCTGAAAAAAAATTCTCTAACATGCTTCACAGAAGTTTGAACCTTCAATTATTATTAACAGGGATGTACACTTTATCAACTAATATATCTCTCTGTACTAAATCAGAAGTATCTTCTTTTAAATGCCACAACATATACCATTATGGCATTTATTTCAAATTCACCCATCAACATCAAAACCTTTTTCTTTTACTTGCTCTCTGCAAAACCTACACGATTGTTGCCCATGTCAAACTCTGTGTAGAAGCGACCAATGAAAATGTCTCCCAGAATCCAAATGGGTCCCATTGGTGGAGGAACATCCAGGCCAATGAAGCCAGAGAGGCATGTAGTTTGTCCAAACTGACTAACCTAAAAAAAAATCAGAAATCAGTGTTATCATTCTCAACTGCTAGGAGAATATACAGAATGAATTAGGAACACAAAAGATGTAAATAAAAGTTTAAATATAATTACACATGAATAATCAAAAGGAACATACATAACAATATATACCAACCCTGAGAATGTAGTCCTTTCCTTCCAGGGTAAATGGCTTCCCAGCAAGAACAAATGAGATGGTTGGCAGGTGAGGAATCAAGTTGCAGTCCACTGACCATTCTCCACCCATAATTGGCTTAGCACCAATCTTTTAAAAAATAAGAAATACAATCTAATGAGATTTAAAACTCAAGTACAGTTTTATTGCCACGTACCTTCAACAAATTCACATTCAATTCCAATATGAAAAGGGCTTAGATTTTGAGAAAAAAAAAAATATGAGGAAGCATCTATGATCCTCAGATTCTATAAATATACAACTAACCTTCTTGTTGATAAGACGAGCCTCTTCGGAAGGAGCAGCAATAAGGGAAGTACCAGTATCAGCAATTGCCTCACAACCACCATCACAGAAAGGTACTGGTGTTCCATTCATCTGAAGCCTAGTAACAAAAATGTATTTAGCTCATGAATGCAAAGGACTTTTCAGTTTTTCAAAAGTTCAGAATCATAAATTGGATAATAAGAACATTACACTTAAGGAATAAGGAAATTGCAGCAGAGAAATATTGACAACAGTGTAACAGATGATATGCCAGACAGTTCTTCACCCTAATTGTATTTGCTTCCTTCAGAAATGATGTTTTTTCAACATGACAAAATCATGGAGACCTCACACATTCATATCATATATGAAGGTATAAAAAATTATGAATATCCACATATACAAAGAACTTACAATGCTGTCCATTTACCCTAATGATCATAATATAAAAGGGGTTTACTTTTCATTGCACAACCATTTACATGTAAATACTGTAAATTAAGTCTGTGGTGAAGAATATTGGATGAGAGTTAAAAAGGACTTTTCGTATGCCTGATTCAACTTACCCATCCATCTTAAACTGCCAATAACCCTGTCGATCAACAGGCACGTATGTGAAATCGCCTGTATAGTAAGCTGGATCAGAGCCACCTAGAATCAGTTCTCCACCTTCAGCAGCAGCAGGATCCCTGTGGATTTAATATTAGCTTTTAACTAGCTTTTAACAAATTATTAAAAGGCCTTATGCAGAACATTTAAGACTACCATGGATGCTCAAAATAACCCTCTCTCTAAATAATTTCATGCAAAATAATGTCATAAGAGCAAAATATATTTTAAAAATTTATTTCTAGTGATGGTGAAATCTTTACCCCAATGCCAATGGGCTTGACATGTACATACGTGCTATGCCCACTGTGAGTACTTGTTGATTGTTTTTACACATAGATGGCTACACTTGTACTAAGTCACCAATGGGCCAATTACAAGTACTGCCTGTCTCACCCATTTACCCTTTTCTTTGATTTACGAAAATATTTTACATTATCTTATTTTGCTGTTACTAATGTTTTTACATTATAGTAATTATAATGTTTATAATAAAAATAACACCAT
>NC_061830.1:18046457-18048957 GCF_019202785.1 Penaeus chinensis
GTACTGCTGTTGAGTCAACTAACATCCTTCACTTTTCGGACAAAGTGGAAGAATCTAATATTCTTAAAATATCGTTAATAATGGGAGCAAACAAGAAAAGATAACAGGCTACTCATGCTGCAAAAATGAACAAACCCAAACTGAAAACTGTTCATCCAACAAAATCTCAACTTAACCCAATGCTGACGGCCATAACATGCATCCCATGCCCACTGCGAGTTTACTTTATTACACATAGATGGCTACATGTGTACCAAGTCATCAACGAGCCAATTACAAGAACTGCCTGTCTCGCCCATTTACCCTTTTCCTTGATTTACAAACATATTCTTATTATCTTATTTTGCTGTTACTAATGTTTATAACATTATAGTAATTATAACATCTATAATAAAAATAACACCAATGATATTCATAGTAATACTAAAAAATGCATTTTTTTTCCACCAATTCAAGGAAAGGTGAAATTAAGTCAGGTCACAAGGTCTACTAATTGACTCCTTTGTGGCTAAGCACTAGCAAAGCCATCTATGTGCAGACACATTTCAGAAAAAGAATCAAGCAAGGACTAAAATACAATTCAGATTTACCTGGGTAAAATCCCAACACAATGAATCAATAGTTACATTAGTCTTGCTAAGCCATACAAGTGTATTAGCCTGTTAACCTAAATCTGAGTTTCTACAAGTTTTATTATATCACCTGTCTAAAAAAAATAATTTCTTAATATAAAAACACATACAAGATAACTTTTGAAGCTTTCACACAATTAGCATCTCAATAATATATTATGTAATTTCTAAATACTACCTCAACTATTCATAACAATTTTTTTTTTTTTCTGCAACCTAGAACTACTTCTGAAAATCTAGATCAAAAGACTACATCCTATATTTTTCTCAACAATAAATAACAATAAAAAAAATGTACAATACTTACAACAAGCAATATTCGTAAAGTGGCACTGTTTAGAAGGCACCCATAGGTTGGAGGATCCAGTGTCAAACACCACTCTGAAGGACTGTGGGGGTGTACCAATGGTAATGGGTCCATAGTACTGTGCCTGGAATCATAATCAGAGGCATCAATTTCCATAATATTTCACAAGTACCATACATGGACCTAATAACCACTAAGATTATGATGAAAATTAGTAACAATAGCAGGTTATCTGTATCATTATAGCAAAATACACTATTTATTACTACTCAATTTACGGCATTTCTGGATAGAATGTACATTAATTTCAGGCTTTACTATTTCTTATTAAAATATATGCAAGCATTATCAGTTTTTTTTGTATTAAGAAATATAAAACTTTGCAAACATTAAATGCATGAAAGTCTTACCATCCTTCATCTCTTTATACAGACTAAGTGTTCTTTCTAAGGCAGCAAATTCAGAACTTACATCCATGTAGTTGGAAAGCGGCTCTGGCATCGGTCCTCTATTGCCCCATTTCCGATGAACAACCTTCACAGCCGTGTCAACCTCTTGCAATGTTCGTCGAGCAGACTTGAATTTGTGAAGTTTAATCCTAAAAAGAAATGGTTTATAAAAGAATTTAACATGGTAATAGTAATAGAATAATTACTTGCAATGTTATCATATCATTTATCACCTTTATAAGTCTGAATTAAGACATCAAAAGACATTGGCCTCAATATCTTGTGCTCACTATATATATCCGGGTCAGCAAGAGTTTAGGCTAGTTCTTATCTGCCAGTGATTTAAAAGGGAAGTCTAGAAGCCCTATATCATGCCAGATATACAAGGTGGATGTTTGTCGAGATTTCTATATTTTGCTGCATGTGTAATTTTAAAAACTCCAAAACAGAACAGCAGCAATCAGTAATATATCATATATATTTTCACTCCAGCATTAATCTATCATGCACAACATGTATACAAATACAATAAGTGTATTGCCTACTCTATTATTTGGCAATAAATTTGCACTAAAATTTATGAACTCTTAATAAAATATGTATGATGGACATTCGTTTGTCATTCCTGGGGGACAAAGCACCTAGGCCACAGCATTATAATGTGTAAATCTGCAGTTTCAGTAAGCCTCTGCAAGCTTGACTTTAAAGCTTGAAGTATTAAATAATGACTGCCATTGCTTAGGAGAAAAGGTGATCAGAATAGTGTCCAGTGGCAAAACCCCAACTAAGGAAATACTGCAATGCTGGAGGGGGTCTTGGGGTGAAGCCTCAGGGTTATGAAGGCTTTTGGTTCATATGGCAGTCTTTATGGTAGTTTGCGTGTTTAGGATCTTTGATTAATGTTTACAGTATGGATGCACCTAACTAGAGCAAACTGAAAATTATATACTTAAAGAAAACAAAAGGTTGCAGTCTGGCACAAGAAATAATGGTAATTCTTTACGGTACGGATGCACCTGCCAGTAGACAAAGTCCCCAATTCCAGCCAACAATCTTGGGGGACACGTGGGGAACCAGGGGTTGGGAGGGGGGGGAGGGAGTAGTCTCTGTTT
>NC_061830.1:18058957-18061457 GCF_019202785.1 Penaeus chinensis
GGATATTCCAGGTCAGTTTCCCTTGGAGAGCTAATCTGCACTTTCCTTATATCTTGATTAACCTGACGCGAGTACTACCTGGCCAGCCACGCATCGTACCTCGGCCAAAGCGGGATCAGCGGGGAGTCCAGGTCACGGAACTCGCATATGAGAGAAAACAAGTTCAGTTGATATTAATATGTGAAATAATTAGATTTGAGCTATACTTAATTATTACTTTATTTATACATGTACATAGCTTATCTTCAGCAATACATGAGTACTTTATATCCACAGTACTTTACATTGAACTTTTGTCATCACTAATTAGCCGGGGAAAATGATGAACACCAATACGCTGCTTGCTTATTTATCTTAGCCTTAGCACCTACCTTACATGTTCACCACCCTTGCACCAGCCAATAAAGCTTAGAATATATACACTGATCAGTTCCAGGTAAAATACATAGTACTAACCGTGACTTTAGCTGCGGGATAAAAAAAAAAAAAAAAAAAAAAAAAGCAGCGGGTTCCGAGCGGTAAGGAGGCGAGACCAGATCTGCCGGTACTCCCAAAGTACCCGCTGGTATCTGTGCCATGATACTCGTGAGTGATTGCAGTGTCAAAGTTTATGACGTCATTAATGAAGACATAGCAAACCACCAGTATAACATTACTAACAGACGCCAGCCAGTTATTTTGCTAAAACTGGGCTAATTACAGTTCATTGTATGTGACACTACAATGAAATGTACCCGAAGTGGATTTGGAGCCGTCTGTATTGACATGGGAACTAGAGGAGTAACTAGAGATATGTGCGAGAAAATGTGCGAGCAGGACAGAAGTTAGGATGTTTGATTTGGATGGATCAGCGAAAATAGAAGAGCAATTGCATGAGGAAGGTATTAGACGGGAAGGAAACATTGGGCAGAGAGAGGAAGGAATCGGGGATGAGGAATGGGTGAATAGAAAAGCATAACCTCCATACGAACAGGGAAAAGGGTAGGTAAACGTGGAGAGTAGAAGGTATATTCTGGTTTACAGGAGCTATCTTGAATTAATGGCTTGCTTAAACCATGTTTATATGCACGCTATAACCTGAGAAAAAGTCAGCATCGCAAATATTTCAATAACGAAAAGTACTGGTACAGAAATTAGGAAAATGGATCATCCTATTAAAACACGAATCAACGATAAAAGGGAAAACAAGAGAGAGTGTGGAGAGTTCACCGATATGAAATACGAAATGGAAATTAATGGCAAAAAGGCGGAAGCGAAATTCTCTGCATGTAAGACTTTATTTTTTTAGCCAAATCCGACCCCGCAGAAGTCCGATTTGGATAATTTTAAGTTACATCTTCTCTTTTGTCAAACTTAACTAGATATTCAAAGTTGTTTATGTATCCATAAAATCAAGGACTTAATCAAATGCGAAAGTATTCGCAGATACGGTAATTTTTGTACAAGTACCGACTGACTGACTGTCACTGACCAACTTCTAAAGGACTGATTTATAAAGTGTATGGACAGTTATTCATTTAAATCCCGGATTTTTTACTGGTACCATTTCAAGAGTCTGAAAAGAAAGCAATTACAGAGGTTTCTTCCCTGCACACGGACTCCGAACCTGTAGCATATTTCGATACGGGTCCTATAGAGTCCATTGATACATAAAAATCTTCGAATATTTGGTTAAGTTTAACAAAAGAGAAGATGTAACCTAAAATGATCCAAACTTGGTCAGCGGTCTGTGGTCAGGGTTTTAGTGTTCCCCCTTTTTCCATAGTATCCCCTTTCACGTCACATTTTCTTCATTAAAATAGTTCAGAGAAAACGACTAAAACGTAGTATTAGTAGTATTAACTATAGAAAATTATCCTTGCCATTGGTATACTCTAAAATAAAACACACACACACAGATGCTACGTTATGCCTGATATAGGGATATTCCAGGTCAGTTTCCCTTGGAGAGCTAATCTGCACTTTCCTTATATCTTGATTAACCTGACGCGAGTACTACCTGGCCAGCCACGCATCGTACCTCGGCCAAAGCGGGATCAGCGGGGAGTCCAGGTCACGGAACTCGCATATGAGAGAAAACAAGTTCAGTTGATATTAATATGTGAAATAATTAGATTTGAGCTATACTTAATTATTACTTTATTTATACATGTACATAGCTTATCTTCAGCAATACATGAGTACTTTATATCCACAGTACTTTACATTGAACTTTTGTCATCACTAATTAGCCGGGGAAAATGATGAACACCAATACGCTGCTTGCTTATTTATCTTAGCCTTAGCACCTACCTTACATGTTCACCACCCTTGCACCAGCCAATAAAGCTTAGAATATATACACTGATCAGTTCCAGGTAAAATACATAGTACTAACCGTGACTTTAGCTGCGGGATAAAAAAAAAAAAAAAAAAAAAAAAAAAGCAGCGGGTTCCGAGCGGTAAGGAGGCGAGACCAGATCTGCCGGTACTCCCAAAGTACCCGCTGGTATCTGTGCCA
>NC_061830.1:18063957-18081457 GCF_019202785.1 Penaeus chinensis
ACATCTAATTAGAGACATGAAGCCAAAAACACGTTTCAGTCTCACTGCCATTATATGCTCATCAGCTGGAGTGACCTCCATTACCGAGGATTGAGATGGTGACCATCGCTACGGCCCGACCAATAATAGGTGTACCCACACTGATCATGCACTTGCTAGGTCTCCTCACTTCCGAAAGGGCAGCCAACCTCAACTCTCAACTATTTCAGTTCCTTCGACAGGACCGAAGGACCGGATATTCCAAGCTCTTACCCGGACAGCCCACCTGAGGTGAGCCACTTCTGTCACCCCCGCCAACGTTGCCCCATATATATATATATATATATATATATATATATATATATATATATATATATACATATATATATATATTTATTTATAACATATTACCTGAGCTCTTAAACTTATCAGGAGTCGGAGAATGAAGGAATTAAAACTCCATTAATTTGAAGGTTTGGATGCTGAGGCAACTGCATTCTAGACCGACTCATAATCATTTCCTTAGACTTGGTAGGATTTGATTTCACGTTCCGAGAGCACCACGATTGAATTATTATCAGGTCTAGTGTGAGACTGTCCCTGGAGAAGGAATGTCAATATTATGAGAAGCATCATCAGCATATACCAACAATTTATTAGTTATGCCAGGTCATACGTCGCTTGTATATAAAATGTAGTGCAAAGGGCCAAGTACATTACCCTGAGGAACCCCAGAAGACACACGGGAATACAAGCTAAAGCTACTATGAACATGAACACGCTCCTGACTACCAGATGAAATTCATATGAAATACTCAAATGTGCAGAGAAAACGTCTGACGGGCAAACGCTCAAAAGCCTTAAATAAAATTGATGTACTTGAAATGGGCCCATAGTCAGTAAGTGAAGACTGTAGTGGCCAAAGCACCAGCACTCTGAAAATAACCCTTTACGAAGATTACAGCTAATTCAGGAGCTTATTGACCCTTTTTGTTCAATCAAAGGAAATAAGCCATTGGGGTCTACTTCATCAAATTTATCTAATCCTGAAAATAGATTCTTGATTTCAGTGGATCTGAATGCAAATGAATTAAAACATGGTAATGGATGACATGAAAGAGGAAGTTCAATATCTTCTAAACTTTGTTTAGCTAGCTTTTCAATCGGACTACATGTAACACCACCATCATTAAAGGAGGATGGAGGACTCAACACCAAACAGAGATGCTTAAGTTAAGCGTTGACCACCATTTATGAGGCTGTGACGCTTCTTGCAAATGAACATTCTGTTCAGATTTAGCCTCTTTATAATTCTTTTTGCTATATTTCGCATGGCAACTTAATTTTCACAACAAAGACGAGTACGGTTAGCCGACCAGAGACTGTAGGCAGTATGCTTGTCTTTACAAGCCTGGGGCCATCGTTCAAAAAACAATGCTTTGTCATGTGTGTGAACGAGGTTTAAGAGTTTTGCTGGGTACAAACCTCGTTATGATGTCCAACAAATAACAAAAGGAACACTGTAAACATTTCTCCAAACAATG
This sequence comes from Penaeus chinensis, assembly GCF_019202785.1. Taxonomy (NCBI): domain Eukaryota; kingdom Metazoa; phylum Arthropoda; class Malacostraca; order Decapoda; family Penaeidae; genus Penaeus; species Penaeus chinensis. The sequence continues at coordinate 18,065,481 of NC_061830.1, forward strand.
CTATCAAAGGCATGGTAGACACCATCCCAATTAATTCTAGACTTTAAGAAGACTTTTTAGGGTAAAATATGGGGTATTGGAAAGTCTAGCTGGATCTTACAAGGTAGTCTACGGTCGTCAGAAGAACCAAGTGGCACGATAGACTCTACATGAATTACCCCTCTCGCATTCGTTATTAAAAGGTGCAAACGATTGTCATTCCTTTGTGTTGCATCAAGGACTAACTGCTCACACCCAACTACATCTGAGAAATCTTAGGCAGAAATACCATGTCGGCCAGTTGGGGTCACAGAATTCAGCTAGTCTCGATTTCCCATCATTCCCTTGAATCGAAATGTGTGAAGTCGGTAAGCAATTAAAAATGATGTGATGTATGTATGTATATATATTTATGTATAATTATAAATATATAAATAAATATATATATACATATATGTATATACACACACACACACACACAAACATATATATATATATATATATATATGTATGTATGTATGTATTTATGTATGTATGTATGTATGTAAGTATGTATGTATGTATGTATATGCATATATATGTGTATGTGTATCCATATATATATATATATATATATATATATATATATATATATATTGGCAGAGATGGACAGTATCGTGATATAGGTATCGATATGTTTCCGCATTGCCGTTCCCGATAATGCCTTCTGTGCGGCTGAATAGTCGGATATTCAGATTTATTCATATCCGCTACAATTACTAGGAGAACTGAAATATTATAAATGCACGAAAGAAACGTTAAAACAGCTCATGATTTTGCACATGGGAAAAAAGGAGCGGTTTCTTTAATTTCCGTTGGGCGCTGATGTCACTGCGCAGCTGAAAATGCGCAAGGCAAAAACAATTGCAGAGGAACCGCCACTCCGGCCTGAGACATCAGCGAAGATAGAGGAAGAGAGAATTGTTTTATTTTTTATTTTACTTGTTAATTTTGTGTTCACTACATTACATCTCTTTCGTGCGGTGAGAGGTGGAACGCGACATCGGAAGCATCAGAGACGTCAAATATATTAAGGTTATAGTGATTAATATTATGTTCATGCCACCCCTTCGGTAAAATACAGAACCCGTAACTTTGAGTTACTCTAGAACCCTGTTTATTTTGTATTTTATTAATTTGGATATATTACTTTGTGCCAGAATCATTTATTTCGTTTTATTTTGTTTCGTCGCCTTGGGTTTTATGGCAGTTTTTATTTTGTCTTATTTTGGTTCACTGGGTTTTATTGCTCTTGTTTTACTTAGATGGACATCTTTTAGGCTTAGATTACAAAAGGTAAAGGGCCATACGCTACCATTTCACGTCCTCTTCAGTGATCAAAGAAGAGACAAAATAATGAAACAAAATTATATTAAACCACGGCGAAGACGTCCGTAGAGTGAATAATAAAATATGCATGGATAGTTATGTAAACGCTACAGCTACTTTTGGTGACAGTTGTTCAGGGGGCTGCTTTATTAGCTTTTGCTAAATATTTCGACTAATCTTTTAGCTTCCTTTGTATTTTACAAATATTGTAACCCGACGGTCCATCGCAGGCCAGAGAGAGTTAGACATCAGGGTGGTGATTTCTGTATTTCATGTCCGTTTTGGTTGATTTGTTTGCTTAATGTATGTTATATTTATTTTATTTCTTTGTGTAAGACTTGTTTCATTTTGTAAATGATAATTTTGTGTTTTTTTTCCTGTATGATTTATGTTATTTTATGTATGTATGTATATGCATGTATATATGTATATGTGTATATGTATGTATGTACAGATTTGTGTATATATCTATATATGCGTACAGATGTGTATATATGTGTGTGTATATATATATGTGTGTGTGTGTGTGTGTGTGTGTGTGTGTGTGTGTGTGTGTGTGTATGTATACACACACACACACACACACACACACACACACACACATATATATATATATATATATATATATATATATATATATATATGTGTGTGTGTGTATGTGTGTGTGTGTGTGTGTATGTATGTATATGTATATGTATATGTGTGTACATATATGGTTAATCTTTACGGTATAGGACGCAAATTGAAGATGATATTCTCGTAGAGAACAGAAAGTTACAGTGCGAAAGAGTAAGTTGCCGCAACTCGCACCCAGTTTTGTCATATTGCGCACCTACATCATCACGACGTCACGACCAGTCAAGAGGGGGCAGTTAAGCAGATTTTAATTGTTCATTAAAGTTTTAGTATAATATTCCATTCCACTTAATCATGCAAATATACACGGCTATTTATTTACTGTTCATATATATTCGCGCTTTAACCGTTTTTACTTTAAGTTTTCATGCTTATTTTTCTTACACCTTTTAAGACTCAAACACTGCAGTCAATGCTTAAGCTATTTCGAGTATGCAACTGGCACCTGCACATTTCTAGACTACACTCATTCTTCTCAGTGGCAATCAGGGACGTCACTTCATGTTATGAGTTGGGGGGTGACGGGTAAATTTGCCCTGAAAAAATAATTTTTGCCCTGCAAATCACGAAAAAGAAAATGCTCACTAGCTCTTTATAAGTAGCCTGCTATAAATGTTATAAATCAAGTATGTAATAAATCAAGTATCATCAACAATTAGTTTCATATCGTTATTTATATATCTCAACTTTATATTATTTTATGCCAGAATCATTTATTTCGTTTTATTTTGTTTCGTCGCCTTGGGTTTTATGGCAGTTTTTATTTTGTCTTATTTTGGTTCACTTGGTTTTATTGCTCTTGTTTTACTTAGATGGACATCTAAGATTTTGCCCTGCAAAAAGAGGCTTTTTTAGGAGTTGGGGGGGTGAACCACACCCCCATACCCCCCCTTAAGTGACGCCCCTGGTAGCAATAACCGAAGTGTGTCCTCCGAGATCTCATTTCCGCTGTCAAAAACTGTCCTACAACAATTTCCTTTTTGTGGGGGCGGAGTCATATATAAACACCCTAACCTCGGATGAGCGTGTGAAGCGCCTCTGCCTGGTTTGAAACAGGAAGAAAATGGGAAGTTCTAGTTTGATGCTGCACTCTATGATGCATTATTCAGTAACGATGAGGATGTTAATGAGGATACCATTGCACCTAGTGCTAGACTATATGTATTTGCATCTGTGTGTGTGTGAGTGTGTGTGTGTACACATATCTAAATACATATATATAATATATATATATATATGCATATATATTTATATTTGCACTCACATATATGTATATACATATATATATATATATATATATATATGTATGTGTGTGTATATATACATATATAATGTACACATGCATGTTTTCTTTTCAATTTACATTTATAATGGGGGAAATGTAATATATAATATAGGATTTTCTACATCTATGACTATAATATGGTCCCATGAAGTATCTCTAAAAGCTTAGGTGATATGGGAATACATGTGAACATTTCACTAGATCGTCATGCTCTATCATCAAAATATTTATCTTGAAAATCTATATTACTGTCATAGATAATAATATAGAGTATAAGTTTTAATATCAAAATGCTTTCATATTAATAAGGCCATGGCTAAGAAGAGCGAAACACATGTTTATCTTTCATATGCCCACGGTTGTGATTAACACATTTCAGTATGCCATGCACAGGCAACAATAGTAATTATTGTTTTTATTATATAAATGATGCTTTAGTCTTGGGCATAGTCAGGCCTCCAAAAGTGTTCCATGGCGAATGAGATACGGAAAGTATCTCAGACAGATCCATGTTTTGTTTACAGAATGCGTTTGAATGGTCAAAAGCATATCACGGAAATATATATTAAGTTCTACACAATCCTTTTAAATGTAATCAATATCAATTAATAAAAAGTGACATATTCAAAACATTTAAAGGAGTGTGACGTCCGAAACCGATGTCGATAGACGAAGAAAAACGTATGTTAGGAGGCGCTTAGGACCCGCGCATTTTCAACTGATTTCGGTAGTTTTCCATCGTTTTATTTGTAATTTTAAGATGCTGATAACTAAGAATATACTGCAATTCCCTAATGTAATATCAGTAAAACAGTGATTGACAAGTTAATATAATTAAAAAATCAAATCAGATTCGTCAACTTAAGCACGATTCCTAGGAATGAGAGTGGAGTCGAACCTTTGGCAACAGCATAGAAACATGGGCGTCGTTGCTGCCCATCTCGGAGTAAAACGTTTTTCAACATCCGCAGTGTAAATCTAGAGTAACAAAACAGTAAAGCAAAGTAAAATTATCCACTTCATTTATCAGAGGAAGGAAGAAAAGTTATAACAGCTATATAAATTACGTGAAATATTTTTTTGCGATTTAGTTAGCAAACAAAATGTACAACCAGCATGTTTATTTTACAGTAAAAAAATCATAATTAAAAAAGAAACCATAAAGACTAAAATAGCCTCAATATGCGAGATACTGGAAATTAAAAAAAAATCGCAGCAGATACGAATGCCCTGCACGGCGAGTAAATCACTGTAATGATATAATTGAGTATAAATAAAAATAGATAGTAGTTTTATTCAGAAACGAGTACAAAGGGCATAATAAACGTAAAATACAAGGGAAGTAGGCCTGCTTAAAACAGAAATAAACGATAACTTATAAACCAGGCTGGCGTTGGAAAGTGGTCCGCTTGTGTTCGACTCGCCCTGTGGTTTACGGCAGGGGAGGGATAGGACGGAGGGACATTAGGGCGAGGTTAAAGGTAGAAGGTAGAAGAAGCTGGGAAAAGGAATGGGGGAGGGAAAATAGCGTGGAAGTAGAGGGGAGTGAAGGAGCATAGGAACGACAATAAAGTGCGAATAGGAATACCTAGGAGAAATACCACAAGATCCGGGGAAGCATTGGGATAAGATATAGGTACGATAACTTAGAGATAAAAGTAAAAGGTAGCACTGGTAAGGGAAAGGGGTGGAGGTGGGAGAAATTAGCGTAGAAGTAGAATGGAGTGGTTAAACGGAGCAATAAGAAGAGAAAGCTAGTAGACGTATGAGCGGGACATACGGATCCGGTAAAGGATGGGGAGATGAAGAAAACCTCAGATGAGTAGCTTCATTAATTGCGTCTTTTATAGACGACGCCGAAGTTAATACTGCATTAAAGTTTAATCCAGGTCTCTAGTGTGCATACGCAATATAAATTTTATCCTGGACATTGCACCCAGAAAGAATTATGATACACATCGGAAGCAGTATAAACATTTAAGCTGAAATCTTAACCCTGCCCATGCACAGCTAGAGCTAGTTGATTACACCAGTCAACGTAAACACGTCATTAACTGCATGAGAACATGTTGACATGGTATTAATATTTATTCTTAGCAATGACGACACAAGTTCGGACGTCTTAGTGTTCAAGTTGCATTATGAAAACTCATCAATTTATATTCTATAAGCTGTGTGGGTTTCTAATTGTAGATACAATTTTCGTTACTGAAAAGAGAAACAACAAAATCATGAGTATCCCAGGCTTTCCAAACACAGATGATAATTATTAGGTTTCAAATTCAAACCACGGGCTGCTTGTATCTAAACCATAGTTCTTGCAAAAGTGAAAGGAGCATTTTTAGCATCATTCCTCCTTGAAGTTTTGCATATTGTCGTATCCACTATTTTTAAAGCCAGTAAGAACTACAAATCAAGAAGCACAACTTTTTCATTGATATTTTTTAAAGTTCAATCATAGCGGTATAGACTGATTTTTAATATATTCATCCCAGGGTCACCTCATATAACTCTTGCATGGTGGAAATGTCATATCAACTACCTTAATTATTGATTTCAAATAATACTCATATAGAGTGGATATGTATATAATATGCTGTTAAAATAACATAAAACATTTTTATATATCTTTACATATCACTTTTATATCAACAGACACAATACGATTCGTGAACATTTACATCCCTAACTGAGACGTTTGGGAAATATTGCGCTGATTGGCCGAGGCTAACGAAACGAAAGGACGAACATGTTTGAGGATGTATCAAGTTCTTGTATGCTATAAAAAAGGCCCATAATGTATATGTTTTTTTCTTTGTTTGTTTGTGTTGTGAGTGTATGTGTGTATTATTTATATAAACACATGTCTATTTTGGACATAGTCTGTATTGCAATAGTCATCTAAATTGAATATTACATGTCAGCGGTGATATATTCTTACACTAAAGTACCGGTGATGATGCACTGGTGATACATGAATTGGTATCAACATCGCTTAACCCACAGCCGCCAGGGATGGCATATATGTACATGCTTTTCCACTGTGAGTTTATTTTATTGTCTTTAGACAGATGGCTCCACAAGCACTAAGTCACTAATGAGCCAGTTACGAGTACTATCTATCTCACCGGTTTACCCTTTTCCTTGATTTTATGAAATATTTTATGGTGTCTTATATTTCTGTTCATCAGACTCTCGTGTAGAAACTCGTGTATGATATTTTGTTATGTACAGACCTCTTTCAGACGCAGCAGCAATAAACTAAAAACCCTGTGCCACAGGAGTTACCCTGGTGTCCAGGGCCTTTTGTCACGCTCGTCATTATTGTTTTCTAACGTAGATTTTATAGAGTAAAACTTCTGACTTTTCAGAACTTTCAGCACTTAGTGCTTTGCCTGCACCCTCAGTCCTTGATGTTGCAGTTCGCACGAGAATACAGTAGGAGTAGTCACCACTTCAGACCCGCAGTACTCTTCTGCACCAGGGTAGCCCTTACGGGCATTGACTCCTGGGTTGGGAAGCCCAGTAGTCTGGGGCGTCCTTTCGGCGCACTTTCTCTTTTGTATTGATTTCTTTTCCTCTCTTCATGTGACTTCCCTGAGCCAACCGGATGGCTCTTGTGGGCTCCCGTATTCGCTTGAGGGGTTGGGTATCGAATTACCGTCCTTCGCCTCGGCAAGTTCGGCGATAATGTGTCGCAACCAGGCTTCCAGTTCTCTCTTAGCTATTGCTGTTATGTTGATTATCAATAGTTAAGTGTTATCTGGTCCCTTCAGGACAACGGGCACGGGCCCAGTGTTCGGACTTAATCCGAAACTCAGCATGATCGACTCCCCGGCTCCCCTTTTCCTTCTCAAGGAGGGGGAGCGACCCATGGCACTCCTGAGACTAACGCGACTTTGAACAATGGAACTGCTACTGCTGGCAAACAAGAACGACGAGTTTTTGCAATCCCTCAAGAGAATGCAAAGTAATTGACTGTCAACTGCGTGAATGAAAATCAATCGCTTTTGAACATTAACCCCTTCATCATCATGAAAGTCCTTGATGGTCAAGTGGACAGCGATTTCGATTTTGTCCGAAAATTGCGAAATGGTAGCCTCCTTGTAAAAGTGCAATTCAACTCCTAGGTTAATGATTTAATTACACCGACGCCTGTTGGCCCCAAAACCTGTAAAGGAGTAATCTCTAACAGGGATTTTAGGATAATGAAAGAGAGTGAAAGTCTAGAAAATATGAAGGACCAAAGTAAAGTGGACGAGAACAAAATGACCAAGAAAGACGGGAATGTGCGAACAACCAGATTGTGCTTGTTGACTTTTGCTTCAAGTAAAATTCCTGAGCATGTCACAGTTGGATACGAATGTGTCCAAGTGCGACCTTATATTCAAAAACCTGTAATAGATGCCAAAAAATTGAACACACCCCATTATGATGCAATAATGAGAACACTCAAGTATGCTAACTGTGGAGGTCCCCATCAATCTGGCTCTGTCAAGTGCAGCAGCTTGAAGGAGACTGAAATTTTAGCATACATGAGAGGGCATGATGTTAGTTACCGCGAAACCAAGAGGAAAGTTGAAGATTTGACCAGCAAACCCAATATTTCCTACACTTCAGCAACTAACATTCCCATTTTAAACAGCATGCGGCTAAAGACAAAGAAATTGTAGAGTTAAAGGAAACAGTTAAAGGATCAATGAATCAGATTAAAGAAATGAATAATACAATTCAACAAATTGCAGAATCAACCCAGCAAAGGCAGCAGTATCATAAAGAGGATGATACCAAAACACAATCTGGATCACACCTTTTCGTTCCAGGCGGCTCCTGCTAGGACTTCACCTGGTTTTTTGGTCTGTTTCTCGGAACAGATCATCTATTCGGCGTCTCCCTAGCAGCAAGATGTAGGACATGGAAGCTGCCGTCTCCAAAAATATCCATGGGAGGCGAGGGAGAGGAGGATGAACCTCCTTCCCAGAAAAAGAAAATTAAAACTGGTGGACAAGGCATTTCTAATCCCCATAAAACGTAATCTTCACGTTAACCATTATACTAGGGAACTGTCGAAGTCTTAGAACTAAAGTAAATGACCTTAGATTATTAGCCTCTTATTAACATATCATTGGTCTCTTCATCAATAGCATGAATGTTCATGCGACACAACAAGAACGCCTTTAGCACCTAAATTAATATAAAATGATCAGACTGGGTCGCCTTCACAAACAGCGTCAAGCTCGAACTTGTTGGAGAAACCACTGATGATAAAGTAAACAATATTCAGAAACAGATCTTATATGCAGCAATATTATCCATTCCTAAAACGACAGATAACGTTAAGTGTCTGTTCCATGGTGAACAGATACTTAACGCCCTATTGGGCTGTGTCAACGCAATAAGGCTTTTAAAAAATAAGATCAGTAACGAAAACTTTTGCAATTACAAAAAGGCAAGAGGTAGGGCTCGTAGAATAATAAGACATGCAAGAAGAGACTCTTAGCAGAGCTTTGTCTCTACAATAAATAGCAATACATCAATAGAGGTTTGGTACACTGTAGATGAAATAAATAAGAAAAAACATCTTTCAAAATTAAAATCATCATTCACGAGGGTACTTATTTCGATTCATCTGGAGTCATCGCTAATGCACTCGCCAGGCCGTTCTCTTACACAAGCAGCTCAGACAATTACCATCCTGCACTCCTGACTACCAAGGAAGCGGCTGAGCTGCAACCTATTCACTTTGCCATCGGATATGACTTTGATTACAATAACGATCTAACAATGGGTGAGCTTGTTCCTCTACAGGCTCTAGAAGCCTGAAGAGGAACATCCCCAGGCCTCGATGAGATTCGATATGAGACGATAAAGCATCTTAATCATGATGCCATAATTAAGTTGCTAGAAGTGTTCAATGAAGTTTGGAATACTTTTCATGGCACTTTGCCAATATCATTTCCATATTAAAAGGACGGGGAAATCCCAGATCTGCCATTTTTTACCGGCAAAGTTGCTTATGCAAGGTTATGGAACGAATTGTTAACAGTAGGCTATTACATTTTTTAAAGTTCTAGTAACTTGCTAATTGACGAGCAGGGCGGCTTCCGAAAGGGACGCCAAAGTCTTGATCAACTAGTAAAACTGGACAGTCAAATTCAAGAAGCAATTGCCAAAAAATATTTTTTTATTTCAGTATTTTTAGATATAGAAGCCTATGACATGACATGGTGATATGGCCCACTCAGAAAACTTGATGCTTTTGGATTATGTGGAAACTTGCCTCGTTACATTCAAAATTTCATTTCTAACAGAACTTTTGCTGTCAAATTGTTTTCTGACAGTCACTTTTTTCGGATATTTTTGACTAGGCAAACAGGATCCCACAAGGAAGTGTCTTCTGACCAACATTATTTCTATGTGTGATCAATGACATCTTACCAGCTCCCCCTCGGAATCTTAAATACTGTATGCTGATATTTGCTTTATGACATTCCAGCAGTGATGCAAAATTCTCGGCAAATCGCATCCAAATGACACTGGATTCATAACTAGACCTCCAGTGGGGTTTTCCACAAGAAAGAGTATTAGGATATTTTTTTTTACATAAGAGGAAGCTTAACTCCTAAACAATCACCCAATACCTATTCAAAATTCTGCTAGATTTCTTGGTCTACTCTTTGATTGGAGACATAATTGGAAAGATCACATTGGTCAATTAAAGAATAAATGTCAAAGTATACTAAATTCATTAAAGTGCTTCTCTGATAATAAATGGGGAGCTGATTGAAACTTTGCAAATGATAAATAAAGCCCTTATTAGGACTAAAGTAGATTATACGTCAATCGTGTATGGCTCGGCATCAGACTCAATTTTGAAAGGTTTGGATGTTATGCAGAATGCTTGTCTTGGAACCCTGAAGTATACTCAGATCAAGTGCCTTGAGGTGGAGTACCTCCCCTCCGACTCAGAGGCGGCCAGTTAGCACCTATGCCGCAAAGGTGGCTCGGGACCCGATTTTTTTAATCATGAAAGCCTGGCTTCCATCAGCTAATATATGGGTTATTGTGAGGTTGGTACTACAAAAGTCTTGGATAAGGTCGGTCATCTGTAATCAAATCAGAAAATATTACAGGCCAGCTGAACAAGCCCATAACATTTTAATCAGTTTATCTGACTCCAGAAAACCCAGGAACACGATACGGGACACCAAACGGATGATAAACATTATCGTGCATACTAACCTAACCTACAACGGACACTCCCCCAGCACATTGGTCACCACCTAAGAATTCAGGTATTTCTACTCCTTTTGTTATTTTTTTCCAAAAGAGTACAGACCAAGAAACACAGACCTGTAATGGGCCCTCCTTCGCAGATCAAAATCTGATCGAGAACAAAATTGACTTGCTGATCGGAATGTTCTCCAAACAGTATTCGTCCATTAATAAAATCAATGGGCAAAAACAAGTAGAGGACGCATCGGTCACACAAGAACCCCCTACCTCCCATCCTCCACCCGTGATCAGACCACATACGAAACCTTCCCTTTCATATCTCCTCTCTCAGTCACAACGCCCCCTACCTCCACCCCAAACCCCTATTCCACATCCTCCACGCCCATACCCACGACAGGTAATCCTCCCCTCCCAAAACCCTCCCCTCTCTCTTTGCCCGCGGCCAGCCAGCTGTCTCGCGCCCTTGCTGACTCGCCGACCTTCAACTCTGCTGAGCCATCCACGCGCCCTCACCCTCAGCTGCCACCGGGAGGAAACAGCTCAGCAGCAGGTGCAAGGGGCTACCCCCCTACCCACTGTCCCTCTTCCTCCAGTAGTGCCACCAGTCATCATTAACAACTATGCAGAACGAGCAAATGTTGATGAAGACGGTTACACAAAAATCATATCAAGAAGCCAGAGAAAAAAAAAATACAGAACACCAAAGCCGTTAAAGGGAGCAGATCTTCCAAATACAGTCTACTTTTACATCACCAGTTGTCACCCAGACACGAACGAAGAGAACATAGAACAACACTTATCTGAAAAGTTTCAAAACATTTAAAAATAACAAAGCCCTTAAGACAGTGATGACGCATGACTGCTATACCAGTTTCACGGTGTCAGTAAGGGGAATGGACATAAAGCCCGAGCTATTTATAGACTATGATACTTTTTCCGACAATGTCAACGAGTTCTTAAACATAAACAAGTACAAGCGCGATCAGAATGTTTGACAAAGCGACGCCGTCAGCGTTACCAGTGACTAGATCGCATAATGTCATATAAATAGAGCATATACATGCTCATTCTCTCCTCGGATATTTTGAAGAAATAAAAATGTTAGTTGAGGAGAAAATCATAGACGTATTATGCATTAGTGAAACATGGCTCCACCAGGAAATGGTTAGTAACTTCATTAGTAATCAAAATTTTATAGATGTGCTGCAGGGCGAGGAGGAGGAGTATGTATATATGTACGGGATACCCTGAAGTCAAACAGGATATCTACTCCAGCAATTAACATTACTACCGTAGATGTCTGGGTTACCGTAAAAAGCCACATTCTTCCTTCTTTCATTACCGGCGATGTCTATAGGCAGCCTCATGCTACCTCGGAATCTTTTGAATACATTGAAAAGGTGATTGGAGAAATGTCTTTTCATCTTAGATGACCTGAATGATGATTTAACAAAATCTAAAGCAAAGTTAGTTAAGATGGTTAAGAAAAATAAGTTAGAACAAATAACAGATAAACCTACACGAATAACAGAAAACATCTCTTCTATATTACATGTAATAATAACTAACTGATTAGAAACAATGTCCACCAATCTCTTAAAAGTAACAGAAATGAGGCCACCTTTCAGGTAGATTACAAAGTAAAAAAGGAAAATGTAAAATTGCTAATTCAATGTGGAAGAAGAAATTTCAGAAATAAATTTACTAAATATAAGAACAACTCTGATGCAACGTGAAAAATTGTTAAAACACTAGTGCCTCACAACAAACACCTCACCAGTGATGTACAAATCTCATACAAAGAACAACAAAACACAGATCGGGCTAGGCTTACAAATATTTTTTTTTCAGACCACAACCAGTGGACGTAGAAACAATCGTCTTAGTAATAAAACAACTTCGCGAAAGAAATTTTGTAGGAGCAGACGGTATTGCTTTGTGCAGATAGTTTACCCACAACTGTATATTATTTGACCGTCATTATTAACACCTCTCTGGTCACTGGCGTCTTTCCGCCGCTTTGGAAACATGGTATAGTAACATCAATTTTCAAGTTGGGGGATATGGACGATGTAAATAATTATCACCCAATTAATATACTCCCTACATTATCCAAAATTCTTGAAAAAAATTTAACAAATCAACTGACGAGTTTCCTGGAGGCCAATAAATTATTATATCAAACACAACATGATTTTAGAAATAGGTTATTACAAAAAGGTTTATAACATACACAAAAATCAGGTAAATTTGCCCACACCTTTCTAAGGCCTTTGCTAGTGTCAATCCATGAAATTCTCCTTAACAAATTAGTAAATCATAAAACTGATACCTTTTGGTTTAAAAGTAATTTAGATACAAGGACCCAATTGGTAAGAATCTAATGGTGTTCTGCAAGGATCTGTTTTAGGTCCGATCCTATTTATAATTTTCATAAATTATTTATCAACAATAGCCCATAACTGCCTTCTAGTGCAGTACGCCGATGATTCACAGTTTCTTCTTAGTGACTCAGTAAACAACTTAAATACATTAATAAGAAACATGCTCTTACACAAGCAAAATTATATTGTGAAACTAATGGCCTTAAACTGAATCCACATAAATCTCAATGGATATCCATAGGTAGTCAGTTGGCAGAACATAGCTAAATTCCCAATGACACAACCATAGAATTTGGATGCTGCTCTATCAAACCGAGCATTTGAATGAATAATCTAGGAATACACTTAGACAGATTCATAACATTTGAACCACACGTTGACAAAATACACACCCTGGTATATTTTAATCACATAAGAAATCAACTCACTACTGAAACTAGAATCATTGTTCAAACATTTGGGGTTCGACTACAAAACCCATATGCAAAAAGTGTAAAAATTACAACATTTTGTTGTCAAAGTAGCATTTTTGCCTGTCTCTTTCCCTCCCTCTTTCTCTCTCTCTTCCTCTCTCCCTCTCTCTCTCTCTCTCTCTCTCTCTCTCTCTCTCGCTCCCTCTCTCTCTTCCCTCCTCCCTTTTCCCTCCGTTTTTTGACAAACTAAAGGAATTTATTTTTAGTAACTCCTGTCTAACCTCATCTCACTACACCACGTACTCATGTACAATAACACATAATATACAAATCATGTAATTATCTATTAGTGGTCTTTAGCCACACATGTGCTTTGCATTTGAAATAGTGTAAGGACTGAGCTCCACATCGATGATAGAAATGAATAATTCCATAATTTGGAATATCTGGAGAGAAACTGTCGCTGGTGGTGCGCCGTGCAAGGATGAGGTTCCTCCAATGCGGCGGGCGACCGTTCCACTGTTCTCGTGGGGCGTGCAGCTCGTCTTCATGGCAGTCTCATTGGCTGCACATGCGGGACGTGTTGGTCATGGATGGCAGTCGAGATTTGTGCAAGTTGTCATTTAGTTTTTCTATGGCGGCATCCTTTTCCCAGGGCTCATGCCTAAAGGAGAGTGTTCCATCATCCGCAAATGCTTTGGCTTCAGGAATGAGTAATTGAGAAAGACATTTCACAGCGGAGGGCCCAATATGCTTCCTTGAGGGACACCTGCTCTGATGTCGTAGTAAACAGAGTGTCTTCCATTGAGAACTGTCTGTCGAGTAGATAATTTTCCAAAAGGACCAGGAGTTCACTGTCCACTCCAAATGCTTTTAACTTACTTAACAAACCTAGATGCCATACCCTACCAAAGGTTCCATCTATATCTAGAGCAAGAACACAAGCGTGCTGTCCGCGGTCAAGTGCAGATGACCAGTCTGCAGTCATCTGTAAAAGCAGATCGGCAGCGAGCGGTTCTCCCGAAAGCTATATTGACGGGTAGACAGAATATGTTTTTTGTTGAGGTGGTTTGATAGGTGAGATGTTATTTTTTCAAATATCTTGCTGATGATTGACAGCAAGGAAACTGGCCATTAATTTTTTGGCCTGGATTTGTCCCCCTTTTTAAAGATGGGGACAGCATTACTTTGTTTCCAAAGTGTAGGCCATTTACAGAAGGTTAAGCATTTGTTAAAAATTAAAGTGAGAGGAGATGACGCACTTTACGCACTTCTGGAGCACCCGAGGGTTAATAATTGTCAGGCCCTATAGCTTTTCTTGTGGCTACATAGCGCTGGAGCTTCACTTCTCTCTCGCTTGTTGTAATCCTGCTTACTTTCTCATTACTCAAGACGGGAAGTGTGGGTGTTTTTCTGCTCATGATAAACTCATTTTACTCGAGAAATGCCTTGCCAGTGCATCTGTCTTTTCTTCGAACCTTACGAAATGTCCCATCTTTTGTTATTAAGGGTGGGGTAGTTTCATCCTTTGAGTTGCCTTCTTGTCTTTAACAATATTCCACCATAATTTTGTTCGAACTTTACCCTCTTTTTTTTTTTGAGGGGGGGGGGGGTTCTCCCATTGCTGAATGGCCCATATATGAATATGTTCCTTTTGTTGTGCAGCCTGTCTATGGAATTGCTTATTTCTGTTTGTAGGATTTCTATTATACCGGATCCATGGTTGATGTTAGATGTCCAAGGCTCTTTTGCATTGAGGTCCAAGCCATGTTTGATCAGAGAGCTTTAACGAGTAGTTAAAATGGGGTACAAAACGATTTTATAGCTTCATTAAAATAAAGGTGAAGGAATTTACTTATTGATCTATATTGTCCTGGATTTCATCGTCCCATTTTATATGAAAAAGAACCTCTTTGAATCCTGTCCAGTTTGCATTCTCCCAATTCCACATCGTTCTTGTCGTAGTCTCTTCCCTAGGTGTTCTTAAGCTAATCTTTGTTAAGACAGCTTCGTGGTCAGATGTCCCGACATAACCAAGTGGGACAGACTTTACCGAATGGGAAGGTAGGACAGTGGTAACTGACGATTCAGAGCGATGTCTTGGAAAATCAACAAAATTCCGTAGGTCAGTGACTGCCATTAGTTCGTCGAAAGTAGACTGTACGCTGTACTGGCTTAGGTCTCCAAATAAAACAAAATGATGGCAATTATAGGTGGTCATAACCTGATCAATGTTTTGCATTAAGAAATCTATAAGTAGTGTCCCTTGAGATGGCGGCCTGTAGAATCTACAAAGAATACCGTGCCGTTTCTTGTCCACCAGTCTGAAGAGTATTAATTTCATGCCGTCTGGTAAGGAAAGACCTACTATCTGCAGTTGCAAGTTAATTTTGTAGCAATTCCTTCTCTCTGCGTATTTCTATCTCTACGCATCCAATTAGAATATCCTGAAATACGTGCATAGTTGGACGGAACCCTGTCATCAAGGAAAGTTTCTCCCTCCCTCACACTCTCCCACTCTCTCCCTCCCTCTCACTCTCCCACTCTCTCCCTCCCTCTCACTCTCCCACTCTCTCCCTCCCTCTCACTCTCCCACTCTCCCTCCCTCTCACTCTCCCATTCTCTCCCTCCCTCCCCCTGTCCCACTCTCTCCCTCCCTCCCACTCTCCCACTCTC
>NC_061830.1:18098957-18101457 GCF_019202785.1 Penaeus chinensis
CAAATACTTCCGCAGACGCCGTTTCCCGAAGTCCTTACTGTGTCAATTAGTCAGTTGATGATTCCGGACAGTAAATAATATAAATGATGCATTGCTTTGAAAATTACAATGCAATATACTAGAGAGAGGGGGGGAGGGCAAGGGAAGGAGAGATTGAGAGTTGGCAGGACGGATGGAGAGAGATAGAGAGGGAGGAAGGGAGAGAAAGGTGGAAGGAGTAAGTTGGCAGTCACTTTGTGTGTAGAGGGAAGGGAGCAAAGAGATTGGAGGTTGTACGAGGTGTAAGTATGTTATCCTGGGTCACGATTAGGTGGTTTTGAATGTCTCCAAGAGCTTCTGAAGTGGAAATTGGGGTGTCTGGATTTAAAATGGCAGAACAATTTGACTGGGAGAGGAAGGTGGGTAGGATTGGGATGAGGAAGGGATACTGGGAGGGGGTGGAAACATTTTGGGAGGAGGGGGAGGGCCGGAGCAAAGGACAGTACTGGAGTAAGATGTAAGAGAAAAATCTCGTCTGCATGCTTCCTACTTCCTATCTGGCCTCACGTAATCATAATTTGGTTTGATTCTATTTATAACAATGGATGTTCTTGGTGTGACAGGCTGTCTGTTTCATTATGCTTCTAAATTATCCCGTGTGTGTAAGGAATGGCCAGGGTTACCATCCACTGGCGGCGAGGGATTTGAACGCAGGTCAGCAAGATTGCTAGACGATATCGCTACCGGTGCAAACCCATGTTTGAATTTAAGAATTGCCACCTCAAACTTGTAGATTGGGCAGCCCCTATAAAATACATTATGGGACCCACCACAAGTGGCACATGTGCAAGGTTGTGCAGGAAATATCAAGGGGATCATGTATACAGAATATAATTTAAGCCATATTGGTGGAGGAATTACGGCGGCCCTTTAGAGGATGGTGTAGCATTGTATTGATACTGCACCATAGTACAAGAGGCAGGCGAGTAAGTCTTCTCCACAGTCTAACCAATCTTTGTTGTACAAGGCAGTCTGTTGGGGAGATGGAGACACTTCTGGTACAAGTATAGATAAAGAGATGAGGTTGGTCATTAATGACTGCCAATGAAGTCAGTCAGAGTAGAGAATGTTTTAGCTTAGGATTCGAATGTTAATGTGACAAGGCGGGAGCTATTGAGGCGGCTACTGAAGGAAACTTTGCCTACTTGTTTTTGGAGGCATTATTGGAACAGGAGAGTGTTCTCGAAGTAAGGGGTTGTAGCGAGGATCTCAAAATCCCAAGTGCTAAAGAGAGTACTCAAAAGATTTGCAGAGGTGGGGGTAGTAGAAGGACGGGGCTTTGTGGAAGAGGGAGTAGCGCTGAGTGTAGAGTACTGCAAACAGAAGGCATGGAGTCGTGGTCAAATGAGAGCCTGGGGTCAGGGAACCGTGGGAATGGTCAGTGGTTAATGGTTACAAAAAAAAAAATAAATGAGCTAGACATCAAAGATCATGTAGCCCTATGGGAACGTCTAACGGTGAAAAGGGTACACAAGGGGGTTAGTAGATTATTAAATGTGCTACATGTCAAACATTGTATAGAAGTTCAGGATATCTATTCATTTATTCATTGAAAATTATCTGCCGCGTCAACATGTACGGTCATTAGCGGCGTATTCAAAAATAGATAGTGATTGCGTGAGACTTAAGGGCAAAGCCCTTCAGTAAGGAAGTGCTATATGACATCAAAAGTCATATGGGGGTATGGTAAGGTAAAGTAACAAAAAGGGTTAGGAATGAGTTAATGATTAGGGTAAAGTTACAGGTTGAACAGTACTAGAGGGTAGGATGGTAGTGAAAAGGGTAGAGAGCAAAAATGACTAACAATTAGAATAAGTGGACAAAACAAGGGAGGAAGGGAGGAGAAGAAAAAAAACATGCAAAATTAGTTGAGACAAGGGTTAAGGACCAAGGTAGAGGTGATCCCCTACATTGGGCCTCAGTCCCCGTCTCCTACCCCCCCCCCCCCCCCCGGACCAGAACGAGCAAGTATAATGGCACTGAAAAGGGCAAAAAGGGGTAAGGGTAGAGAGGGTGAGTAAATGGACGAAGGTAGGGATGAACAGGTGTGAAAGTTGGAAGGAAGAAGTGTGGGATTATGCTTTGGCTTGGAATTCGGATGTAATTGTGATAAAGTGGGAGCTACTGGAGCAACTATGGAAGGAAACTTTACCTATTTGTTTTTGGAGGCAAAGGGGATTCTTGTCCGAGTAAGAAACTGTAGAAAGGATCACGAAAATAGAGTATTCAAAACATTTGTAGAAATGGGGTAGTAGAAGAGCAGGGACGTGTGGAAGGGGAAGTAGTGTTGACAAAGGTAGTATTAGGGAGAGGTGGACAATAAGGTTGCAAAGTAGTAATAAGGGACGAGTGGGCTGTAGGTGAAGAAAGCTGTGGTGATGGAGGAGATGAAGTAGAGGATGCTGGGAAAAGAGAAATGTTTTGTGGAGGTTGAGTAATGACCTAAGTGGATGATTTAGGC
>NC_061830.1:18108957-18111457 GCF_019202785.1 Penaeus chinensis
TTATTTCACCCCTGTGACTCTATGATATGGAATATATATACATAATATAACTGCTTATATTAAGCTGTTGACTTTAATACTCATATTACTTGCTTCATAAAATAAAATATATGCAGCAGATGATCTGACACTCTCTCTAGACAATTCATAAACCTCGTGGTCATCAAATTTGTACCATGTTTTGGTAATTGACGACTTGCAGAAACCTGTATAGTGACCTCCATCCATAGTTCCATAATGATTTGAAACTCCATACAAATCGAAGCTTGTGTATCTGCATAGGAAAAAAGGTAACAATTATTTCTGTTAATCATTAAGAGCCCTCCAACCAAAATGCAAGACAATTTCTTTTCAAGTGAAAAAATACCAACAAAAGCCCTCTAATACAGAGAATCATGGAAAAAGACCTCAAACAACCTATTGGCTCATACTTTTTCTGTTAACATTAGTCTTTCCATCAAAGGGCACATTTCATATGAAGTAATATAAAATAAATTGCTAAGTATAACTGATCTGCTTGGAATAACAAGACAAAACAAAGAAATAATTCAGGACATGTCTACACTCTCACCTGTTTGTTGCAGCCACATATTTAGTAAGATCAAGATTTTCTAAAGGAAAGTCCACATAACTCTGTGTCTTCTTCATTAAAACATCATGCTCAAACCTGAGAAAAGAAATTGAAAGCTTATTCTGTTTTCCTCTCTCTTCTTGTGGAATTTTATAAAGAAACTTTATGTTGACACAATTACATATAGTAATTTATAGGGAAATGTATCTTCAGAAATATGTATAAAAAATCTCCATGAAAAAACATGGAATGGTAAGCAAAATTTGATATTTGGACTATAGTAAAGTGAGAGAGTAACACACTATAAAATACTTCAACTATAAACCATTTCAGGGTACAATACCTATTGAGATGTAAGATTAATATCGGAGGTAGTTTCCATATATCCAGTTTGCGTAGACAGTTGCGCATCTTTTTACACTTGCAGCATTTATATTCAAGATTGGTTTCCTTGTAGTAATGATGGAACATATCCTGGTTGGAAGCATAGTACACAATAGTGATACAGGACATTAAAGTATTTCAATAATATATATCAATATCTAAAAAAAAATAATAAAAATAAAATGGCCATGAGAACTCCCCATATCTTATACAAATAAATACACCAACAGGAATGCAGCACATGTACACATCCAAGAACACAAAAAACTCACCTTGAGAGAACACCTTCCATGTGACGGGAATGACAAGGATATGATAGAGAAAGGTTCAAAGGTGAGGGACCTGTGTCTACACACGCTGCACTCAATGGTGGAGCGGTGGAGTCCATGGAAGAGGGTTTGGACAATGGATTGGTCCCGCCGTCTGATTTCCTCCATCACCTTATCTGCAGCAACATAATCTGGAAGGTTGTCGTGATTTTGCTCCTTCATGGGAGGCTTCTTTCCAGTGATCTGAAGGAGCAAAGATTTGCTAAGAAAAAAAATAAGGAGTAGTACAAAGACTAACGAGAAAAACAGAAAGTGATAAGAAACAGAGCACATCAAGAATTACTTCTTACCTTGTTGAGGTCCTCATGTACCCAGTCCATGAGCTTAATTAGAAACTCATGAGAGTCATGTTGGTCATAGCCCTGGAATGGTTTATGGTATCTCCCAACAGAGTTCTGAAAAAAGTCAGATCAACATCAGGTCTTTACTTTAAGTTATTACATATTTTGCAATATATTTCTTTTCATATGTCCATTATTTTTCTTTTGACAATAAATGCTTACAAGTGAGGTTTTGTTCACTTAAAACATGTTGTGTAAAAAATGCAAGAATGGCATTAATCTAGTCCCTAAAGACTAAGTCACCTTGATTTAGTATACTGTTAAGCTAAGTTCCCTTAAAATCAAGTATCAGCGTTTAAAAATATGGTGGGATATTTTCTCGTCTCTATTTTGAAGAGGTGTTGTAAGTGTGAACTAGTAAATCCACTACTATCTGGCATCTTTCCTCCAGTCTCAAGGCCACAGAGAGCCATCTCCCCCATCCCTTTACACTGCTACCCCACTTGGCCTTCTCTTGTGTATGCAAGTGGCTTCTCCTCTCATCCTATCCTCCTGTCTATACACTTTCCAAACCATTAGAGATTACTACACACACCATACCATCCCTTGCCCCTTACCCTAAAACCCTACTTCTTAAAGCTACTTCCTGGCATGGCTGAGCTTCAGACAGCATTGATTTATTTTCTCAGCCTTTTCTAAATAAATATACTGACATACCAGTATGAGGGTCATCAAACAATAAAGAACAAAATTACTCTTGGTAAAAGTTGAAAATCTGGGGTTATCTGCAGCTTGGGGACAAGAAGTGCCGGGATAAATCATTTAGTTAAGAATACCAATTTATTTTCTTATGGCTATTATTTAATGAAAAAGGACAAACCATTAGAGCCAGGCACATGCACTATCCACTGTGGTTTTGTTTTATGAACTCTGTT
>NC_061830.1:18113957-18116457 GCF_019202785.1 Penaeus chinensis
ACACTTGCACAAGTTGGAAAACAAATCCTTGCCTTTTCTTAAAGCTTTCTGTTCTCCATCAATTGCAAGGCCACTGCCTTAACTCTAGCACCAGAGCATGCGACCTTACTGTACGTTTGCCATGGCTAGACCCTTCAGTATTCAACTCCGTACACTTTGTAATGCAGCTTTCATCTGCCTTTTCCCCATCTTTATTGTACAACCATAGTCTTCTCCTTTTATTATTCTCTGTACTACAATTTGTGGTATTTGCCCAGTTCACTAGAGGTCATCTTATTATTCAGGCTGAGATCTTCCCCTCTTTATGTTATTCATTCCAAGCTTTAACACTCTTCATCCACAACTAATAGTGAACTGGATAACTGATCATGTGCTGACAAGCACCAATTAATGTACACACATCCTTGCCATATTTTACTGAAACTAACACATTGGTTAAGTAAAGAGAAATCCAGAAGTTACAAAACTTATTCCACTCATGATTTCAGTAAGAGAGATTTCTTTCCATCCACTATCCCAACCAAAACATCTATTGCACATACACTTCTCAATTCAACTGATCCTATCACTGATTTAACTACATTCTTTTGGGATCCAATGCTTACACATCACAATAAACTGAGTTTATCCCAACTCCTAAGCATCACTCTTAACTGAAGTGCTCCTAACTTCTTTACTGACCATGACCTTTGATTTTTCTAATGCCATATCTACTATTCAGCATGTGCCCTATTTTGGTTAAATTACAATTACATTCCTCCAGGCTAGGTATGCTGGCTTCAACACAAGAGCTAAATAA
This sequence comes from Penaeus chinensis, assembly GCF_019202785.1. NCBI lineage: Eukaryota > Metazoa > Arthropoda > Malacostraca > Decapoda > Penaeidae > Penaeus > Penaeus chinensis. Next base: position 18,114,757 of record NC_061830.1, read on the forward strand.
ATTTCTAAAATGATCATAGACTGCAGGTCCTCAATGCCAATGGTAAAATTAACAAGGTCTAAGCAAGAACATTACATCTGCTCCATTAAATCCCTAGATAATGTACTAGGGTAATAGTTCCTGGCACCAGAGTCAGAGAAGCCTAGTGGAACCCTGGACTATCTTTACTCTATGCCCTGCTGCATAGTTATCAGTGTAAAGAAACTCAAATGGGCAATCAGTGCTACGCTCCCTGACTAGAACCTCTAACATAATGATAAATAACAACAAACTGAGCCTTGATATACACCTACTTTTTATTTTGAACTCATTATATGACTCACTTATCTTGATTTCTTACATTACCATGCACTGGCTGAACTACTTTTATCAATTATTCACCTACACTAACTAGTCTCAGTCCCACATAAATACCTTTCAAGGAGCCATAGCATACACCTTTGCCAAAAACAAAAACATGAAGCAAGTGAAAGTCTTCCTTATTTGCTTGATATTTATGCTGCACTTGTCTCAAAATAAAGAGGGCATCTGTTTTACCACATCCGCTAAAATATCAAACTGCATATCACCAACTACAACATGTGCCGCCAATCAAAAAGCTAGTGTGTATGTGATCATATCAGTATAGGCACATCATTTCAACATCACAACCACATTATGTAATGCCATCTACAACCCAGTCCAAAGGAGTCAAGGTGCAATAACATGCAATGCTGTTTTACCTACTCCTTGAATTTTGTGAAAGAAATTGTTGAATTTCTTGTTACTACTAGTATTGTTAATAATATCATAATGAAAATTACGTCAATAATAATAACATTAAAAAAAATAGTAATTTTATAAGAGATAAATAAAAATCCAAAAAGTTCAAAGCGTGAGGTAAAAAGGTGAAGTCAGGTAGGCCTAGTAATTGTTTCCTTGATAACTAAGCATTAGTTGAAGCCATCTATGTGTAAACAAAATTAACATAAGAAAACTACAACGGATACCAAGGAGCCTAAAGTTAAGTTGTTTTTTACATTTACACTTATACTAGTAATTACAAGATTTCATCATTTGATGTTTTACTTAGGTTTTACTGCTTTATTTCTTACACTTATTTGTTTTATATTTAACTGAATGTTTAATATTCTACCTTTTCAAATATAAATTTCTTGAGACTTATTCTACTTATTATGCTCCACAATTTTCTACTTACATATTTTAGATTAAGTTGAATAATTAACCAAATGCCGACGGGCATGGCACATACGTACATGCCATGCCCACTGTGAGTTTACTTGTTTTTACACATAGATGGCAACACTTGTACTGTCACAATGAGCAAATTACGAGTATTTCCTGTCTCGCCTGTTAACCCTTTATCTTGATTTCTGAAAATATTTTACATTATCTTATTTTGCTGTTACTAATGTTTTTAAGATTATAGTAATTATAGTGTCTATAATAGAAATAACACCATCAGTATTCACAGCACTTATACAAAATATTTTTTTTCCAGCCATCCAAGGAAAGGTGAAGTCAGGTAAGGCCACAAGGTCTACTAATTGACTCCTTTGTAGTTGAGCACTAGCTTAGCCATCTATGCCCAGAGACATTTCACAAAAAGATAAAAAATTGAGCACAGCATTTTCCCTGGTGGCATTGGTTTAATGTCTTATTGCTTACATATTTTACAGTAAAATGAATCATATTTTGCTG
>NC_061830.1:18126457-18128957 GCF_019202785.1 Penaeus chinensis
TATGAGGCTGATTATTGAACTTCAGAAAAATAGCCAAGGTATCAATTATTTTAAGCTGAAAATGATAGTAAACAATGATACCCATTCTTAAATAAAAACTAAATGGAATTTTGAAAATTGGTCTTATCCATGGTCTTCATAAAGAGCTGAAACAGCCGGTAATAAAAAAAAAAAAAATGAAATGTGCAAACACTACTGTAAGCCATTGGTTCCATAAATACGTAGATAACCTACCTCACCCATGCAACCAATGATTTTCATTCAATTATTTGCAAAGATAATGCACGTAAATAACTAAACACCTACTCTTTGCCGGCTCCCTGTGCCCAATGGCCATTCTTCTAAAAGTCATTATAAGAAAACGATTCTGATCTAGGGTAACTAATAATTTTTCCTTTACATAAAAATATGTTTAGTCTATTAAATTAAAATGGTTAACCTTATATGCAGGTGTTTACATACACATAAACCTTTGCAAACATTACAACCACCCAGTTAACAGCTCCTCCTTCTCCCTGTTTGGAGCATGGGAATGATTAGTTGGCTTGCCAATGGCAAGCTTCAGTATTTCTTGCATTCCATTTATTTTATGCACGTGCTTCTATAACTCTCAAAATTGAACCAATTTGTTGTATTCATGCTAGGATTATATGATTATAATAATTTTGTAGTGATATTGCCATCCACCATTCTCCATTTCTTCATAATCAGATTAAAAAAAAAGAAGTATTTTCTGGTTTAGATTAGTTTTCTTTATGAGTTAATCCATTTATTAAATGTTTCAGACGGAAACATCTACTTTCACATCTGAAAAAATAAAAAAAAGAAGGGAAAAAAAGAGATACCTTTACAAAATATGGTCCCTATTAAAACAATAACTGACTCAGTAATAATCTCATGACAGAGTACACTAAATGAGCTTTTTCTTATATATATTTAATATCATTAGATTTAGTCCTTTACCTTGAATTCCTTGAATTCTAATATCATCACTGTTGAGCAAGGGAGGGTGGGGTTGGGAATACCAAACGACTGTTAGAGCCCAAATAGAGTTATTTCTTGGGAGGAGCAAAGGTATAAGTGCCAACAGGTAAACTATGTGCAAGTAATTCTAGTTCCATATGAAAAAAAAGAGGTACCTTTACAATATATGGTCCCTAATTAATAATGATTGATTTGGCAATAGTCCTATCCTAAAGTACATTAAATGAGTTTTTTTTTAAATACATAACATCATTAGATATAGTGAAAAAATAAAAGAGATAACAAACTTTGGAAAGTGGCCAAATTTCCAACAGTTTGTTCTCAGTTCTTTGTTTATATAAGCTGCAGTACATCCAGCTGTTTAAATTTTCATATGTCTTGAAATTGGCAGATAGCATTTGCAAGAGGATCAGAATTGGAAAGAAACAGCAAAATATAGCTAAAGTAAAACTGAGAAAATGGCCCAAAAATAGTTCACAAAGGCAAAGTCCCCCCTAAAAAAAAGAATCCTGAAAATTTTTAAATCAGGCAAAATTATATACTCTATAATATGCACAAAAAAGAAAAAAAAAAATTTGCTTTTATGATTAAATGATGAGAACAGTAGGCATCACCCTGGACAGTTCCTTTATTATTATCATTATCATCATAACATTATTAATAAAAAGAGTTACAATAAAAACAAGAAACTTCAATGAGGATAAGTGAGCCTAGTAATAACTCTTTAGTACTCTTTTCCTTAGCAAACACAGCTATTAAACCATGGCAGACATGATATTGAACACAGGAATCTATTACTCTGTATACCTTAAATTAAGTGAAGTGAAAACTGATTCGCCCTAACTGGTCTCAAGAGTAGTTTACTTCAGGCACAAGATATGTGATAACTGCTAACTTCAAAAGAATTATAACAAAAAATTTCTTGATATCTTTAATTCACTTCCACATCAACTGCAATAAATACTAAACAAACTAAAAATGAAAAAAGAGCCCAACATTTACCTTTAGGTCTGTGAGATCTCATTTCCGACTCGATTCTGGCCTTGCGCTCCTCCGCCTGTCGCCTGTCAAATGAAACCTTAAATGTGATTAAGGTGAATTGAATTTCGGATCATATGTTTTCTTACAGTAAAACTCCTCAGCTCTAGATTTTAAAAATCACAAAAAAAAGAAGAGATTCTTTAAGCCTTCACCCTTAAAGGACAGGCTATCTTATGATCTGACACATCAGAGCATTAAACAATCACTCCTACCTACTCTAATTAAATTCACACAAATATAACTTGTATTATTGCAATCTACAGATTAAAATCTACATTATGGGACTCGAAAACATCAGAATCCAAAGTGCTTATTCTCCAGTATCCTGGTATAGCATGCCCTGTGTCCTCACCTGAATGTGGCTAAATAAGTAACACACATCATTTAGGCATTAGTGCATTTCCTTCTGCACATTGCAGAAGGAAATTAGAAAAAAAATAAACATTATAGAGAGAGAGAGAGAGAGAGAGAGAGA
>NC_061830.1:18131457-18138957 GCF_019202785.1 Penaeus chinensis
TGCTACTGCTGCTGCTACTACAATAATAATAATAATAATAATAATAATAATAATAATAATAATAATAATAATAATAATGATAATTACAATGATAATAACATTAATAACAATAATAATAATAATAATAATAATAATAATAATAATAATAATAATAATAATAATGATAATAACAATGATAATAACAATAATAATAATAATAATAATAATAATAATAATAATAATAATGATAATAATAATGATAATAACAATAATAATAACAATAATAATAACAATAATAATTACAATAATAATTACAATAATAATAACAATAATAATAACAATAATAATAACAATAATAATAACAATAATAATAATAATATCAAGAACAAGAACATCAACAACAGAAACAATAATAGTAATCAAAAGTATAACAATATGATTTTACACAAAATCAACTTGCTTCCAATAACCGTTTATCATACCTGCTGTTGCCGAAGGGCTTCTGTGATCTGTTCTGGCTTGGGTGAAGGTCCCAAATTGAGATTTCCTAACTGGCCTGATAATGCTAAGTTGACCATTTTCCATAATTCTTCATTCTGCTTGTGAACCTTGTTATATTGACTTTCCTGTGGGAAAAGTTAAGAAAAAGTTATGAAAAAGGTAGAAACTGTGCTCAATATTTTATTACCATCCCTCCATTATCAAAGTATAAAAAATGTAGTTCCACAGATAGGTAGATAAAAACTCTTAGGAAACTTACCATTTCTGTACTCTTTATCTGCAGTTTCTTAATTTCCTCTTGTAGCCTATCCTCGGTCTGTTTCAAAAGTTTGCGGCTTTCTTCATCCTGCGTCCTCTCCAGGGCTGTTGCAGTCTCCTCCATCTCTTCTATCTTTTTCAGTGTATCCTATCAAAGAGGGGAACAAAGTTTACCTACAGACCAACAGACTGACTGACTGACTGTCTGAGCAAGAGACATAGATATACAGTATATTTATTTGTATTTTCCTCGTTTTCCTTCTTTCAGCCATTCCTTAACCCATTGACAACGAGTGTAGAAAACTAAAAAAAAACTCAACACTCTGGCGAACCATGGCAACGTGCTGAATTTGAGAGCGTGAATTCGGTATATCAAGCCGAATCACTGCCTTGGAGCGCTTTGGCGCGCCGCCGCGGCGGACAGCCGCACACCACATTTCGAGCGTATTGTTATGACGCCTATAGGCGTGACCCGTCGGGAAGGGGTTAACTTAATGCAACCAGGCATTAACATATAGTTTATGGTCAAGTTTTTGATAAAAGCCCAGGGAGTAAGGTTGTCGTGATGCTTTGTGTGGCCTTGACAACATTCTTCACTAAAAAGTGTTGAAAGAACATGCAAAATGGATCTTAATACAGAAGTATAGCCCAGTAAGGTTGTCATAAATTTGTAAATGAAGCCTTCTAAAATGAAGATGCATAGCCAAAAACTGAAATCACTAAATTATGACCTCAGAGAAAGCCACTCAGGAACAGCAAGTCCATATTTTAGTTAACTCTTTGGGTTTTAGACAGTTAAAACTGACATATCAAATGCAAAAAAATCTTTGTAGATCTATGTGACTCTGGGTATTCTGTGCTACTTTATATTACTGGAATACATTGTCCTAGCTTTTCCTTTTTTATTTTCTTCAATAAACCTCCAGACTTTACTATAGTTTTTAATCATTATTGGGCAATCAGTATATAGCTAAAGCTTATATCTATATCAAATACAAAAAAAATAAGTTTTGATTTTTCTAAAAATCCTTGTTTGTAATCACATCTCATATTTTAATAGCTAAAGCAGAAAGAAAAGAGAAAATAAGGCAAGTTAGTTTCTTACATTTCCTTTTATAAAACTTTGAATACATATACAACAGCCTCATCGCATACTTTTTGACATTACTGCAAGATTAAACAAACCTTTATTAAAAAAAAAAAAAGCCAATGCATTTTAAATAGTGTAAACACTCACCTGTTCCACTTTCACAGACTCTTCAAGCAACACCTGTTCTTCTTCCAATTCTTCTTGCTTCCTCCTTAAGCTTTCCAACAAATCCTTGGGCTTGAGTGCTCGACTGGGGATGGAGGGCAGGCTGTCAAATTTGTCTGATGGGATCTGTCTGCTTCTCTGGACATCAAGTGACTTGTTGGAGTCTTTGGTCTCCCAGGTGTTGACATTAGAGCCTATTGCTGCCTTGACAGGGCTATCCTCAGGCTTGGCAAGATTATTAAATACTTGGTTATTGCTGATGTAGGCATCGTTATTGTTCTTGCCATCCATCATCATCTCTTTATCTAGATTAGAAGGTTTTATTTCACGTATGAGACTTGGGGCTGGACCTGGAGTCTTTCCCGGAGCAGTCTGAGGCTTACCGTGTGGACTCGGGGACGGAGTTAATAGGAAGGCATTATCCAGATCTGGATATTCAAAGTTAACTGCAGAAATAAAAAAAGAATAAGCAAACCTGCTGCAGAAAAAGAATAATGGTTTGTAAGAAGTAGGCATTAAACTTAGATTACATGTTGTATACTACATGCTGCTAATCTTTCCCCAATGAAATATTTTCCAACTATATATAATTGGGAAATACAGAAACATACATTCAGTTTATTTTTATGAGTAAGCATACTCTTACACAATTGATTAATATGACAAAACTTGTTTGTGATGTTATTTGATAAAACATAAAATATAAATAAATCAGTCAATTAATAAAACAACTAGTAACAAATAATTATACAAATAAATTTAATACAAATTATATGAAAATCTTACTATTAAACATATACACAACATGACAGTAGTATTTAATACAGCAAATACAACGGAAAACTCACGTGAATCTTGGTCTATCTTTGGGGTGGTGGTTGAGGCTCGTCTCTCCACTGTGGGGTTGGTGGTATGCATTGGATACATGAGACGCCACATGTCATACCCACCTTGTAGCACCCATGGCTGGCTCTTGTACTCTTTGCCTGGATCCCACTGAATTAGAGGAACCTTATTATTTTCTAGCTCCATCTTTTGATTACAGGGAATAGATTTTCTTTGTCAAAGTACCAGCATAATTCTAAACATTTCTATTTACTTTATGGGTCTGAACAGGTCAACTACTGCTCCTAAGTAGGTCCCCCAGAGAATAATAATCTATTCCAAATGGGACTTTGTTAGTTGGTCTCTCAACTTTGAAATGTAGTGATTACAAAGATAATATGTAGTGAAATATGATAGTGAAATGGAGGCAAGTGATAATGACTGACAAACAGGATGATTTAGGGAAATATAGCAATGATGCTTGTGGAAAGAACAGCTTCAGTCTTTTAAAAATTGATGACATCAATGTGTCTTTATTGTAACCGTTTTCCTTCTTATTAGTCTAATAGCAGTTTTGTGATTATGCAAAATAAACTTCAAACTAAATAAGCTTTCACCATAATAGTTGTTTAACCCTTGGGAACTGCAAGTCCTCTACCTTGTTTGCCCCTAGACCCAACCACAAAAGGATCTGATTATTGTTTCAGCAGGCAAATTCTGGTTCCTTGTCATTATAGTGCTCAATTCTACAGACCAGAAAATGTAAATTTCAGTGTCATATATCAAAAGTAGAGAGCATCAATTGAGAATATTTTTTGTTTAAGTTAACCGTCATGTATGAATGAAAATAGGAACAGATTACTATAAACATGTAAAGAAGTTATATATTAATAATAAAAAAATCATAAAACAATGAAATATATATTTAGATGTATTTTCATGTACCTAGACGTACAAACAATAAAAAATATATATACACCTATAAATGACTGCCCGACAATAACAGAATTACCACTTCATACTCACTACATATCCTTCACAAGAAGAAAGAGGCAGGGAACATAACTGCACAATTGGCTAAAAGAGAGTAAGGCCTACAAGGGGATCATGGATAAGGCTGGAGGAAACTTGCCAAATAACACTAGATATAGTTGTTTACAATATGTGTCTCACTGATGACAAAAAGTCACAGGAAAGAAGTCTACCAGTTTTGAAAGACCTCGCACAACTGTGGTGAGTATGTAAAACTTATCATATTACCAAATGAGGATGGAACATCATCCAAACTTTTATACTCTATATAATGTAAAAGATGAATCTGAATAAAACTAGGCCTGTGTACTTTCCTCCCCTGGTTTGTCTGTCCCCCTTAACCCCAAAAGAGGCCTGATTTTTCAAGTTTCCCTAAGGCAAATTTTGATCTCTGATTTTTCAAGAACTTAATTCAGCATACCAGAATAAGTTTATTTAAACATTATATATAAAATAGATCACTGATAATAAGAAGGACAATTGTGGTGAATAAAACTGATTGCACAGGACACCGCAATGATCATATGGAGCTACATAATTTGTATGATTGTTCTTTCTTTAATGTATATGAAGTCTTGTTACTGAAGCACAGGAAGACATAAATTTGTATGTTCTGTGAACTCTCATAATTCTCATGCACTTCCTAACTCAAAAAATTGAGGAAATATCCTCCACTGAATAAAAAAATAAAAAATAAAAAAAAATGTTTTTCTTATATTTGCTAAGCTTTTTCAAAAACATTTTGTCTTTCAACAATAATCTAAGAGTTTGCAAAAGATGCTGTCAGGATAACATCTGTGTCAAAATAATTAGCCAAAAACTTCATCTCATTATCAAAGAGATCCAAAGTAGAAAAAATGCATGTGAAGTACATGAGGCACAGACAGCATTAGGAAGCTTCTGAAACCTGAAAGGGTTAATACATATACCCTATGATATGAATGCAAGTTCTACTGGACATCTTCAATTTTACAAATACTGTGAAAATTACAGCCAAAAGAAATCTGAAACCCAAACATCTCCATGCTATGTCTTATTCTGTATATCAAAACTTCTTATACAGTATGATGATGATAAGCGGTCATCAAAAGATATCTTCTGCTCTCATCAACTTCCATGTTTTTATGTTTAAATAGGTAAATATCACATCATCTCTGATATCTTAGGCAAGATCAAATCCTCTAGATCACCTCATCACCCTCTAATCAACTAATTTTCTCTTACCTTCACCATGGCATCTATGAGGCACCTGAGAGGGGCTGGCAGAGGGGGTTGTTCTGTCACCCAGTCCACAAGTATTAGGAAATCTACTTTGTGACGCAGTGTGACCCAAACGTTCCGTGCACTATCATCTAGCTCACTACCTATTCTTCCAGCTGTTAACCTATTGAAAAAAAGAAAAAAAAGTTTACTTAAAACTTCAAATCAAATCAATAACCATCCATTAACCCCTTGGATCCAGGTGTTTGTAGGCTGGGTGCACACGAACACTCATCTGTGATGTCAAGACTCCTTGTTTCCCCATTGCAATGTTATCTCTTTCGCATAAGCATAAGCATGCTTTTTTCCAATATTCAAAATGTCTATATATATTATTTGATATATTATATCCAGATATTAATAGACTTGCAGACTTCATATCATCTCTTTAGGAGTCCATAACAACAACAAGTAACATTCTGATTATTGTCTTTTTCTCTTTTTTCTTTTCTTAATATTCAATTTCCAGTAATACAACCTAAGCTGCCAGTAATAGCAGACAGAAAGAGAAGCTTAAGAATAGAAAGTACCCTCCCTGGAGTCCGCACTCTTCCATGGCTCATGGACGGTATATTCCACACTCGTTTACCAATAAAATGCCCTCTAAGTCCAATCACACTCTAAGGGCTTTGTACACATGTATTGAATCATTCTTGTCACCTCAGCCTTAAGTCAAAATTCTCATGACAGTATATTCTTATATCCCCTTCCCTTAGCCAAATTTTTCCATGACAGCATGCTGACATGTCCCTCCACTCAGCCAATTATTTTCATGACCTGGTGGTCACATCATCTGGATCCAAGGGGTTAAACAATTGATGCATTTATGCATGAACTGTCCACTGTGGTTTTCTTTACCACATGTGCTTACTCACAAAGGATTCAATTACTAGGCCTTACAATTTACCCTTATCCTTAAATTTTCTTGGAAAATGTTTTCATTTCTATTATCATTGTTTTTAACAAAAAGAATAATGAGAACAATGATAATAATAATAATAATAATAATGATAATGATGACAATTATGATAATCATAATCATAATCATAATCATAATCATAATCATAATCATAATCATAATCATAATCATAATCATAATCATAATCATAATCATAATCATAATCATAATCATAATCATAATCATAATCATAATCATAATCATAATAATAATAATAATAATAATAATAATAATAATATTATTAATATTAATATTAATATTAATATTAATAAATATTAATATTAATATTAATATTAATATTAATAATAATAATAATAATAATAATAATAATAATAATAATAATAATAATAATAATAATAATAATTAATATTAATATAATAATAATAATAATAATAATAATAATAATAATAATAATAATAATAATAATAATAATAATAATAATAATAATAATTATTATTATAATTATTACTTTAATAATAATGATAATTATCTATAACCGTAATTCTTATTGGGAGGAGAGAGAGAAAAAATTACAAAAATAAGATATTACACACCCTGGCTTCAGTATTTCTTCAGGAATATTCATCACATTCAACACCTTCATTTGGGATTCCAGAAAGTCCTCTCTAGGTCTTGCATCAAGGATGAGATAGGAGGAGCACCTTTCCTTTATGAGGGAGTAAAGTTTCTTACATGATATACAACCTTCCTCCACTAGCAACCCTGGAAAATAAATACTCATTAATAACAAAATCCTTCAAACAGGATGAAATTATGCAGTCCATAATCCAAGATAGGGAAATGTTGTACCATTTGATGTAGGTGATGCTGGGGTCTTGGATGTGTCAGTGATCTTCTTTGTTTGCTTTTCCTTATCAGCTTGCTGGTTTTTCTCTGCTGCTTTCTTTTCCTCATCTTGCTTTTTCTGTATTAAGGCACTAGACTTGCTTTCATATCTGTAAGGAATGGAAGCTATGTTGTATTTATGTAGCCATCACAGAAAGATATTTGTATTGCATTTATTATATAATAATAAAATGTCTATATCATCTGGGTTGATATATTTAACATCACTGAAAAATAATCTATGTAATCTGAAATAAAACATGAAGTGATTCTTTAATGGTAAGTTATGAATTACTAAGACTTGATCAAATCAAATCAGTGGATAATGTAATTTCAGTTGAGGTAAAAGTATGTCAGCATGAGACAGAATTTTAACCCCCAACTCAGGGGATGTCTTCTACAACAAGTATGAAATTTGAACCATTACTTTCTAAGGTTTACAGCATTCCCAACAGTGATAGAGATTAGTGTACAACTGTGTAGTACACTCATATAGCTCCTGTTCCTAATTCCCATTATCATTAACTAAAAATTACCAATCAGTTTAGGAAGTTGCACAATAAAAGGAATAAAATAGATAATTAAT
>NC_061830.1:18143957-18156457 GCF_019202785.1 Penaeus chinensis
TATGTAACAACTATGTATCAACTAAGAAATATCAACTAAGAAACTACATTTCACTGAAAAAATAACAAATGAAAAGTAAAAAAATTAAGTCTACTTACAGTTTGGGAGGGGCATTGGGAATGTCCTTAACACGGTCATTGAGATCATTTATGGACTTTGCCATATAAAGTTTACATGGAACTTTCTCCCCCATTGCATCTGGACCTGTCGGAAGAAATTCTCAATAATTCTCCTGCAGTAGTAGTATTTTCATTTTTGTTAATTGCCAATTCATTTACTCTTTAACACACTAAGCAACATTCTTTAGGACAAAACATATTAAACATTCCAGTAGATTTTTTTTTTCCTGAATTTTTATGAGGGTCACTTATATTCTTGCAATATTATGCTAACAAATTAAAAATGCTGGCAGATACATGTACTGTTGACTTCAGTTTTCATTTGTGAATTTTATATGTACATACATAGTTCCACAAGTGCTCAGCAACTAAGAAACCATTCAATACACCTACATGACCTCAACTAATTTACCCTTTCCATTATTATTTTTGAAATTATTATTATAATAATGTTATTGATAATATCAACATCAATAAAAAATATAAAGAATGACTAGTAATTGACTCCATGATAGTTAAGCACTTATGGAGCAATCTTTGGGTAAAGACAATTAATAAACAAAAAAGAACATGACATGCACTCTAGCCATCCCAGTATCAATGGAATAAGAGAGGACAAGTAACATTCAAGAAACATGAATTTCAGCTACAAACATCTGACCTCTCTTCATAGGTTATCTTCCATATCTCTGGAAGGATAAAATATGTACATCAACATTATATATAAATATATATATATATATATATATATATATATATATATATATATATACATATATATACATATATATATACATATATATATACATATATTTACATACATATATTTACATACATATACATCCATATACATATACACATATATATACATCCATATATACATCCATATATACATACATAAATACATATCTATACACATATATATACATATATATACATACATATACATATATCAATATATATATACAAATATATACATTAATATGCAATATATATATACATATATATATATACATATTCAGTATACATAATTATAAAGAGAATTAGTAAACAAAAACACAATCCATATGGCGTGTATTTCTGCAACCCCTGCATCAGTGGCATAATACAAAACATCAAGTATAAAGTCCACTATTCATATATAACTGTTTTCTGTTTTAAAAAATTATTTTTTACATATTCTATGATGATGTCACTGAGTTGTCGACATTCTGAAAACATACAGCTTACTACCCACGCCTCTCAAACCTGGTTACTATGTATACTTGTATACTTTTTGCCACACTGCTAGACGATTTTCACATACTTTTTATTTGGAAACGTTCCATATAGCTTCAATTTGATGTTTTCTATCAATGATCCTCAATAATTATCAAGATTACTAGTGGGTCATATCACAAAGACAATTTTCTTCTCTCTAAATGCAGTTCTACCTAATGGTGTTGTCATATACCCAACAGACTCTACAAAACAGACCTCTATCACATATATTCAGCTCAGAATAGCTCCCTACCTGATGGCAAATGACCAGCTCTACCTTGCCAGAATATACATGGTACAGATTTGTCATCCTTTTGACAGTGATGATTCATTGCCGATGTACCATGGCAAGCACTGACTCACAGCAGGTCTTTCGTCAATAAGGTATTGTGAAGTTAGTCTACTTTATTTAAGCAGACTCTTTTCTATACCTGGTAGTGTTGTTTCATTGGCATGCTGTGTGCATTATCTAAGTTTTTCTTTATCCCCACACAGTCCCCTTTTCAAAATTTACCAATCTCTGCTTCTGGCAGCATATCATCACCGATATTTGTTTTCGAAAATACTGAAGTTCATTTATTTCCATATATCTTCATATATCTATATATATATATTCATACTTTTTGTTTGCAAGACAATTGATGGGATAATATGAATAGACTCAGTATTTCCAGCAATTTTTTTTGGCTGAGAGACAGTTTAACTACCGTTTTTCATAAAGAGTCACTATTTCCAGAGTATGGAAAGTGCTTATAATAGGACCAGTTGGAGATAACAAAAAAATAAAATAAAAGTCACAGACAACACTATTCATTAAAATTAAAAATAATTCGCAAAAAATAAAGGTGACCCCAATAACGAATAACTAATGTTAAAATGCTAGCACGAATAACTAATGATTTGACAGACATTTTAACAAAATCATTATTTTTTTTTTTAATTTGGCTAAAATTTTAGCATAGGCTTTGAGCATATCATATCCTAATAAGAAAATAAAACTTTTGATAAGTAACATCATACATCACAACATCATATGTAACAAACAACTCCCTCTCAATGACACATTAGGCTTAGCAAAAATAAAACTGATATTCTACAGAAAATTAACTAAATTTACAGCCAAACTTCATTTACATTCCATCCAACAAACAACCAGAGAACTGACACTCTTCTTATCAGTTATTTGATATATCTATAAATCAACTGATATGATAAAGAAAATTATCTATAATTGTATGTTTCAGTGCATTCTCTTTAATTCCATTTTTACTTCAGGTTTGTCAGCTGAAGCTATATCCTTAAAATGTGCTTTGAAACAACTAGACCAGATGTTTGGAGGATCAGAGGTGGTTGCATGGGACTGAATTGCACATCGTAAGACTTTCATGGCACTCGAAGCTCAAAAATCTGGTACTAAATGTAGTTTCCCCGTGTTATTATTTCATTATTTCATACATGCATATAGTCTTATGAATCAATGAATCAAGTAATTTACAACTGTTTGAAAATGAATATGGGGAACATATGAATAAAATCCAGCTGCTGTGTTCTTTTGCAGCCATCATAATGAGACAATAAAACAATAATGCCAATAATCAATACAATACATAAAATGTCTGTATTCGCCTTCAAATAGGTCAAAAGTATACAAAAAACAAGATATATATAGAAAGGAGAAAAAATTGTCACTCCACCATTAAGGCACTTTGTAGTCTATGCACTTCAGAAACTTTAACACAAACGAGAAAAACAGATATAGAACAAACACATCCAACATCCCCACCGCAGTATTTGTCCTAGTTTTCCATCCAAAATAAGCCACAGCACTAAAAAACTCAACCTCAAAAAACTCGCCATGCATATGTGCCTCTCACTCGAACCCACAACCATCAGGGTGCCAGCCGTAATCTCACCTTATCCCGGCGAATAGAAATATCCCTCTGCTTACCAGGTGATTCAGGAGAACGGGGCAAAGGTCGCAGAAAGAGTCATAAGATGAAGGGACTTGACAAACGTAATTGGATTCCTCAGGTCACGTCACGAGGCTGGATGCGAGCTCGCCTTCTCAAGCCCGGGTCATAGAAGACGGTAAACATTGCTGGGTTTCAGGCAGGACTATTGGAAACGCCGCGGGCCCTTTATTCTTCTGATTATGATGGGGAAAGAGTGTAGGTAGCAACTTAGAAACAAGATATATATATATAAGATTTTTCTGTTCTTTGGAGCTCTTGATGAGAAATTGTCGATAGAATGGAACAAGTATGGGGATTCATTTGTCTTTGCTTTTTGGGGTGACGGTAGGTAATGAATAATTTTCATTTTTGTAAAAACAGACAGGACAAGATTTATTATTCTGCTGTGGTTATGCAACGTTTTCCTTTAATGTTGATTTAATACTTAACCTCATTTTTGTTATTCAAGAAAATATGAAAATTCAATTAGCTCAGTGACATATCTGTAGCATCCCTTTTTGTATGCCGAGCGAGACAATCTGTACAAAAAACTACCCTTTAATTTACATTATCTAGGGGGAGGGGGGAATCTGTTTATTTTCTGGTAATAGACATGTAAGTTTATAATATGTAATCATAGTCCCGCTTCATTCGCAATGTGATATGTCCAAATTGATAATAAAATATTTGGAAGAAAAAATTAAAATATAATGGAGATATTGGCATAATTAACAAGCCTATCTTATGCACGATAGTTAATATCCTTGGTGAAAGGACGCTTTCAAAGTACGACTCATATATTACACTTTAGTTTTTAAAATTACAAGATAAATGATTAGTACTAGTCAAGCCGCTAGTTCTGAGCGGATAGAAAATAGAGGCAAGGGGAATCAGCTGGCAGGGAAGGGGCCACGCCCACCGCCGCGCCGGGGAGGATCCCAAAGGAGCGGAGGTGAGGATGCCTCTCTCTCGCCGGACGCCGGAATCGATGATGAGCGGGGCGAGACAAAGGCTAGGATATCGGTGGGAATGAAGCGGTAAAATTGGCTTAGAGGCACGGCATAAATTACCAAGCTATATCAAGTAACAGAAATATGTACATATACTGTAAGACTGTGGACATATGCACTACGCGTACATGTGTGTGTGTATGTATACATACATATATATATATATATATATATATATATATATATATATATATACATACAAACACACATTAACATATGAGTGTATGTATATATGTGTATGTGTGTGTGTGTATGTGTGTGTGTATATACATATATATATATATATATATATATATATATATATATGTATGTATGTATGTATATATACATATGTGTGTGTATGCATAAATGTATATGTATGTATAAGTAGATATATATATATATAGTATATATATATATATATATATGTGTGTGTGTATATACATATTTATATATACATATATATATATATGTATATAAATATATATGTGTATATATATGTATGTATGTATGTATGTATATATAAATATGTATATATATGTGTGTGTCTGTGTGTGTGTGTGTGTGTGTGTGTGTGTGTGTGTGTGTGTGTGTGTGTGTGTGTGTATGTATGTATATGTGTATATATGCAACCCAGTTATATCTATATCATTCTAGATATCTTATATAAACTTACATGTTTGTCACATACGTATCTTCACCCGATACTTATAGTTATGCATATACGCATGATCATTGGTTTAACTGAATATTCATATCCTCTTACCACACTGTTGTGTTGTCTATCCCCTTCCGCAAGAGTTATGTATTGCTGCAACACTTCCTTGTTAATCACCAGTTGTCACATGCTAAATACGTGACTTATAGCCATCTTTAGACCACTGTAGGAGATGACAGGCAGACTCCCTGCGGGAAGTCAAAGGGCAACACCTCGTTCCTAGGAGCAGCCGGACTCCATCATTACCCACAATAAAGGGCTCAAGACATCTAGGTTGTCTACCTTACACCCTAAGCTCGCCACCTTCCATACTCTTGTAGAGCCCATCATTTTTGGTTCCTACAATATATATATATATATATATATATATGTATGTATGTGTGTGTGTGTGTGTGTGTGTGTGTGTGTGTGTGTGTGTGTGTGTGATAGAGTATCTGACAATGAGTGAGAGAGGTGGCGTGGTAAGGTCAGTGATAACTAGTGCTAAAATTACAAGTATAGAAATAATGATTCATCCAAACGTCTCACAGGTCTATTAAATTCAATATTGGACCATGCATACATGTACCTTTTAAACTAAAAGGAGTATCAGAAGGTGCCAACTGGGGATAGTTCATAAGGTCCCAATTCTCATCCAGAGTGCTACACTAAATAGAAATAATGATAATAATAATAATCTCTTCACATCAGAAAAAGAATACCAAATTATGAAATTAGAAAATAACAAGCATCACCTGCCCCCATACCTACAGGACGCCGAGTAACAGTGCCAAATCACACGGGTATTACAGTTTTCCCTCAAGTAGATTCGCTAAGGAACAGCCAAACTACCTGTATGTTAAGTACAGTACATCACAAAATCAGGTAGGTTTAAACATGGTTACCATAAAGCGACAAGTATAATAGCTATTCAATAGAAGATAAACAGATAAATAGATAAACTATGTATTAACAAATCGTAATTCAAGCGATGGCACCTCAATCCAGTGCCAGACACTGACCCCCGCGTCCCGTGGTCGCGGTCGGCCGAGGGCGCACGCTGAGGAATGTGACACTTCTCAGAAAAAACTACCAAATACAAAGTCCCCTTCCCAACTTCCTCTAACCCAAGCCCCATCCTTATCCATTCCCCATCGCCCTATATCCTCCTCTTCCACACCACTCGCCTCCTTCTCTCAACCGCTCTACTGCAAGCCTGCAATCTATGCACATTGTAATGCATGGGCTCATTATAATGGAGTGCGTATGTGCGCTAAGGCAGACACCGTTCAAACGTCTGTGCACGAATATGATCGCGTATGCACGGAAGTGCGCATGTGTATGCATGTTCATGTGTACATGTCCATGTGTGTGTGTACGCAAGAGAAGCAATACATATGCGCATCTAAACTTTTATACGGGCACGTATGCGGGCATGTGTTTGAGGGGTATGTGTACACAGTTATGTTTGTATATGTACAGCTATATGTATGCGTATAGTTAGGTGTAAGAGTACAAAATGTGTGTATGTTCCCGTGCTTGTACATGAGGATAGACATGTGTATTTATGCATAGATATGTATATTTGTGTGCATGTGTATATATTCATATCTGTGTGTGTATATGTATGTGCATGCGTATATATTCATATTTGTGTGTGTATATGTATGTGCATGTATATGCATGTGTATGTATATGTATGCATATGTGTAGGTGTGTGTGTATATATGCATATATATGTGTGTGTATAAGTATGTATGTGTGTGTGTGTGTATATATATATATATATATATATAAATATATATATATATATATATATATATATATATATATATGTACATGTGTGTGTGTATGTATATATATATATATGCATATGGGTATGTGTGTCTTTATATATGTATGAATATGTATGAGTACGTATATGTGTATGTAAGTGTTTATGTGTGCATGTGTATGTAAATGTGTATACATGTGTGCAAGCACAGGTGTATACATAAATATGTGGGTGAACACTAATGTGAACTCATAAATGTATGTGTGCATAAACGTGTGCGTAAATATATGTATAGCTATATATATGTGTGTGTATGTATAGTCATAAGTACTTGCACAAGATATGTGTGCATGTGTGTGTTCACATATATGTGGGTAAATATACATGTATGTGCATATGATGTGTGTATATGTCTATATAAGTAAAGGCGTATGCTTGCATGTGCACGAAAATTAACTTATGTTTAGTACTTAGGGTATTTGCGGGTGGACAACTATGTCTGTACTAGGTGTACGTACGCATAAATTAAATCGGTGTACAAAATAGAATCACACATATATGCATTACTGATACTCAAGCCCAATGCTCACGGGAGAATTAGTGAGCAGGCCCGTGCATTGCTGCTCGTAAGTCCACACTAGACAGGGAGGGCCTTATCAGTGGCATTCCGGCTCAACTACTCACCCCCCACCAAGATACACTCGGATGTCTGCCTTTCAATCAAAAACCATTACTGCACAAACAGAGCAACGGCCTGCATTCCCCCGAGGCGAAGGAGTCTCTGGTTACGTCGGCAGAGGGCGCTAACAATCTCCGGTTAAAGACAGGCCGCCCCACGTTATTGGACCCTTGGACATATAATATAAGGACAATGAGAACTGAATCCGACTTACTAGAATTACTTGAGGAACTCTCTTTGGTTAAACGGGATGTTGTAGGACGCTGTGAAGTTAGAAAACTAGGCGAAGAACAGAAAATACTAAATGATGGACACCTGCTCTATTGGAGAGGTAAGCTTGAGGGTAACAAGCGAAGAAAAGAATATCGTGGAATTCAATAGTATAAGCGAAAGAGTGGATTCTGTAACAATAAAACTAAACAAAAGGTACAACTTAAAGGCTGTTCAAGTCTATGTTCCAACCTGTAGCCACAGTGATGAAGAAATAGAGAGCTTCTATGGCGATGTCACTAGCCAGCGAGAGAGCAAAAACCCATTTCACAATAATTATTTTAATGCCAAAATAGGTAAAAAGATAGAAGGAGAAACCGCAATGGGGAATCACGGAACAGGTACTAGGGATGAGAGGGGATTTAGCGGAGGCTCAATCACTCAATACATTCTTCGAAAAAAGACGAGAGTGGAAGGGGACATGGATGTCACCATCTGACATCAAAAATGAAATTGACTACATAATTTCAAATAGGTGCGATATAGTAAGAAATGTGGAAGTTATTAAGAAAGTAAATATTGGCAGCGACTATAGAATGGTCAGAGGCCAACTTAAATTACACATCAGAAGGGAAAGGAACAAACTCATACGAAGACCGCAGCCAAATTTAGCTAACTTGAAGACCAGAGCTAAAGAATTGAACCTTAACATCCAAAACAGAAATTCACTTCTCAGTGAAGAAAGTCTCAATAATAACCAAATCAACAAACAGTTCAATGACATACTAAAGGAAGCTGCACGTGAAGTAGTCGGTAAGAACATCAAGCAAAGCTCCAGCAAGTAGAAACTAAACAGCTTATGCAAAAACGTAGGATCATGAAAGTATCGTCAAATAATTAAAACAATTATTGTGAAATGGGTTTTTGCTCTCTCGCTGGCTAAATTAACAAAATAGAATTAGCTGAACTAACAAAGACTTTTAATAAAAAGAAGTACGGAAATTCAGTATTCAAATAATAAACGAAACAGTGATCTCAGGTACCATCATGAAAACAGCTATAAGGAGACTCAGAATAAGGAGAAATCAAATGTATGTAATAAGGAAACCAGACGGAGAAGTGACATATAATAAGAATGAAATCATAAGTGTAGTGGAAGACTTTTACAGGAATCTATACAACTGAAAAACAACCACAGGTAGAAGCGAATGCGATAACTAGAGACGTACTTAACATCACAACAGAAGAAATAAAAAGAGCGCTTAAAGGACATGAAGAGCGGGAAAACACCAGGTGAAGACAGAATTAGTATAGACCGTATAATAGATGCAGGAGAAATTGCAAGAGTGAACCTAGCCAATCTTTTTAACAAATGCGTTTTCAACAGAAAAAAAACAACTCCGAAAGCCTGGACAAAGGCAACAATTATTTTGATACATAAAAAAAGGAGATAGAAAGGATTTAAAAAAACAAAAAAACTACCGACCTAGAAGCCTCCTTTCAGTTACTTACAAACTGTTCACAAGAGTCATCACAACTTGCATCTCTGACAGCCTGGATTCTAACCAGCCTAGAGAACAGGCAGGCTTCTGCAGTGGATTCTTAGAAAACAGACCGCATCCACACGCTCACCCAAATAAGAGAAAGAATAAATGAATATATGAAACCCGTGTATGGCATTCATTGACTACGAATGGCAATTGACAATTGTAAATACCAGCAGTACTAGAAGTTATTCAGAGACAGGGAGCAGAGGAGGTATATTGTAAAATATTGGAGGATAGATACGAAGATGGGACAGCAACCATCAAGCTCCACACGGAAACCAATAAAATACCAATTATAAAAGGTGTTAGATAGGGCGATACCATCTCACCAAAACTGTTTACAGCTTGGCTCGAGGAAATATTGAAGGTAGAATTGGACGGAAAGTGTATAAATATAGGAAACGAATACCTAAACATTCTAAGATTTGCAGACGCTATTGTTCTCATCAGTGAATCTGCAAATAAAATGTAGCAACCAATAAATAGAGAAAGTCGGACTCAGGATGAACAAGAAAAAGATTAAGATCATGTTCAACAGTAGAGTTCAATTCGAACAAATACATGTACAAGGCGAAGCGCTAGAGGTAGTGGACAAATATATATACCAAGGGAAACTCGTACAGACAAACACATCTAGCGAAGAGGAAATTAAGCGATGCATCAGTCTAGGCTGGAGCGCCTTCGGCAGACACAGTAGCATATTAAGAGGCTCCTTGCCATTATGTTTAAAAAGAAAAGTCTTTAACCAATTCGCCTTCCCAGTTATGACCTATGGATCAGAAACATAGACTACAGCCAAATTACTGGAGAGGAAACTAACAAGTGTCCAAAGAGGGATGGAGAGGTTGAGGGAACAGACAAAAGTGGAAGATATACTCGGGGGCTGTAATAACTCACACAGGTGCGGTAATCCCAGCGTTATGCCACCAGTGTAATGTACTGTGGTGGTCTTATCTTATCCTCGCTCTCTCTGGTATGGGATTGTGTTCTTGAAGTGAAAAGTGTCGTAACTTCTAAGCTTTATTTTCACGGGGGTGTGGTAGGTGGGATACATAGGACAGGCAAGGTAGGGGCGCCCAGGGAAGAGCGGGGCGACCTGCCCGGCCCGCTGTGGCGAGCGGTCTGTCTGGACTGCTCAGACATTTCTATGAACAAACTTCGTTTTGGAACATTTCATAATGGAAAACATGAAAGAATTTGAATGAACATAAAAATCCGATACATATGGTCACATGGTGGTTTCGTGGTGAAGAAACAAGGGTACCTTATATACAGTTGTATGTAAGAAGAGTTATGGTGTTTACAAGACGAAAAATTCCTCATCATTCTCTTGGGCGCCCCAGATTGACCCGCCTGCCTGCATTGTCTCCTCAAATCTCACGCTTCCCCCTTTCACAGACTCGATGGTTCCCGTGCGTGTCACATCTACGGATGGGACGGCAATTGTTACACCTGATTGCATCCGTGTGAAGGGACTCTGTGCTCTCCCCGCGATCTACGAGGTAGCCAACGGAAAGAGTGCGTTGCTTCTGATCAACGCAACCTGCACTCCTGTTCGCCTGCAACGTGGGACACGAGTGTGCGACTGTGAAGTCACCGACCTCCCTGTCGTTGAAGTAGAGTCCCCTATCGCACCTGTTTGCAACACGTCAGCTACTACGACCGCCCCTGACGCACCCGGACCTGAAGAGACTCTGTGCGAGCTCGCGCCTATGGACTTTGCAGAAGGAGAAGATGTTCTCCGACGACTACTGAAGGAGTTCCCCTCATTACTTCCAACCAAGGACCGCCCCTTGGGACGCACCGATGTACTTCGACATCGTATCGATATCATTCCATGTACGAAGCCTATTTACATACCTTCTTACCGTATCCCTCACAGCCGCCGAGCTGCCTTCAAGGAGGCCACCGACGCCTTACTCGCCCAGGGCATCATCGAACCTTCTCAGTCACCGTGGTCAGCTCCGATGCTCCTCGTACCCAAGAAGGATGGAACTCTGCGCCCTGTCATCGACTACCGCCGCCTGAACGCCGCCACAGTTCCTGACCGCTACCCCATACCGTCGATACGCACTCTTCTCCAAGAAGTAGGTGAGGGTCATGCTATCTTTTCGTCGATAGACTTAGCACATGGATTCTTGCAAGTCGAAATGGATCCATCTTCAAAGGACCTCACCGCCTTTTCCACTCCACATGGGCATTTTGCTTTCACTAGAATGCCCTTTGGACTCAGGAATTCACCTATCACCTTCTCGAGATTGATGTCACTGATTATGCAAGGCCTGATCGGTGATGTAGCCTTCCTCTACCTAGATGACTTACTTATCGCCTCCAAAGACATTGCAGACCATGAATATAAACTGAAACTAGTCTTCCAGCGCCTTGCCGACGCGAACCTGACTATAAACGTCAAGAAATGCCAGTTCTTCCGCAGACAGACTGACTATTTGGGCCACACCGTCGACTCAACCGGACTACGCCCCAACGATAAAAAGGTACGGGATGTACAGAATTTCCCGGTACCTTCATCTGTCACTCAGGTAAAATCCTTCCTTGGACTTGCAGGATTTTACCGCCCCTTCATCGAGAAGTTCGGAATCGTCGCCGAACCTCTGACCCGTCTCCTGAAGAAAGACACTCCGTTCACCTGGTCCAGTGAACAGCAGCAAGCATTCGAAGCTCTCAA
The DNA here is from genome assembly GCF_019202785.1 of Penaeus chinensis. Taxonomy (NCBI): domain Eukaryota; kingdom Metazoa; phylum Arthropoda; class Malacostraca; order Decapoda; family Penaeidae; genus Penaeus; species Penaeus chinensis. Next base: position 18,155,871 of record NC_061830.1, read on the forward strand.
GCAACGCCTCACCGAAGCTCCAGTTCTTTCATTCCCCGACTTTAATGAGACTTTCTATCTCGCCACAGATGCTTCGTTAATAGGGCTAGGAGCCGCCCTTATGCAACGCCACAATGGACGCTACAAACCCATTGCCTTCGCCAGTCGAAAATTGAACCAAGCCGAGAGAAATTACTCCGTCACGGACCTCGAAGCCCTCGCCGTCGTTTGGGCCCTCAAGCACTTCAGAGAAATCCTCTTAGGTTACGATGTTCATGTTCTAACCGATCACCGCCCACTTAAGTATATCCTCACAGATTCAAGACATGTCAAAGGTCGTCAAGCCAGATGGGTAGACACACTTCTGGAGTTCAACCCCAAGATTGACTACACGCCCGGGTCAGCAAACAAGGTAGCGGACGCGCTATCACGTAATGTCTCAGTCAATCACCTTTCTGTCCTCAGCCCCTCCGAACTCCAGGCGAAGCAACTGTACGCTGATCTCATCGCTCACCTCGAGGATAATACTACGCCTCCGCCGACGGATCGAAACCTTCCCATCGAAGAATTCTACCTCCGGGACGGCCTACTCTTCAGCTCCCAAGAAA
>NC_061830.1:18186457-18188957 GCF_019202785.1 Penaeus chinensis
TGTGTAGGACTTGCTGATATGATATCAGAGTTCCACACCCTTTCACTGTTTATGGACATGCAGTTTATTTGACGAAACTCAAAAAAGCGAATATATATATATATATATATATATATATATATATATATATATGAATATATATATGTATATATATATATATCATTAGTGTTATCATTATAATTATTGTTATAGGTAGTAGAAGTAGTGGTAGCAGCAGCAGGAGTACTAGTTGCAGTAGTTGCAATGGCATCAATATAGGCTGTGTTGGTAATCACAGACGATCCGTACCATCGACGGTTAACATCGACTGCATCTCGTAACCGAAAATACATGAAGAACCGTACTCTTCGGAAAGACTCAGAAGGATTAAGTTTTCTTGTTAAATCTTTCTACAATAGAAAGTTCAATACCCTCCTTAAGTTGACCTTGATCTTTTCTTGCTCCTGAGTCACTATGGCTATAAAGTCTGCTGAATGGATTAGGTGTAAGAGGTCGCCGGGAACGTGACTCAGTGGAGTGAGTGTAACCGCTCCTTGGCTATCTAATAAATAGTGGCATTAAAAGACGGGAAATAAAACATACTTTCATTTTTAAGTTGCAGTAGCACGAATAAGAATATACGATCTACTCAGGATGAATCCAAAACGTCCATTACATGGCTTTTAAACGATTAGCTTTCAGAACTTGGGGACTTTGGCTCTACTGTTTCGACATACCGTGGTCATGAGAAAAATGCCAATCAAGAATTACTTCGATGATGCATGTGAATACCGAATCGCACACCAGTTCGACTCAGTGACTTACATTATAATTACGTATATTAGCATCGTAGCTGCTAGTACTAACATTTTTTATCATTACATTATCTACATTATCGTTATTGTCAGTGTTAAAAGGGCCGTAGATATTTTGTTGGGTGAGACAGGATAGTAGTCACAATCACCATGTTTTCAGCATTGTGCATATGCCATTGTCTTCTTCTACCATACTCTGAAATTCGGGTTCACTCTACTGCATATACGATTCTTTGGAACAGGAAGATTAAGATATATCCATATATCATAAACAAAGTATACCGCTGTATAAGTTTTAAAAATTTTGAATTCTCCTACGAAGCAAACATCTTCAGCTTCGCCAATCTTTTATTTAACAAGGAAATCGAACAGACTTAGTCATACGAAATCCTGGTGATGTTAAAATCGGGGATAAGAGGAAACTGCTTGAGGTATTCGTTGATTTCTTGCTTAATGACGTCCATCAGAGGAGGCAGCACAAGGTTCTCCAGCACCCCAAGCACTGCCGGAAGCTCCTGACTCAGTGCTTCGTTCACCAGCCCGCCTGTGATGCCGCCGCCCAGCAGATGTTCGAATCTTACCTGTTCGAACGGAATTGCGTTTAGGTTCATGGGTTTGGTGTCCTTAAGATAAGATTGGTGTGTTAGTTATTGGTATGAGGAGTGGCACATACCTGTACACTAAAATCATAAATGGTCATCTATAAACACAGAGTAAGGAACGTGTTATATTATATTATTATAAACATGAATAATAAAAACCAAAGGAAAATTTGGTTGAAATATAGGAATTTTCAGAGAAGTTTCTGTACATGGAAAACAGCGAACTGGCACGGGTAAATAGATGACTACTTTCACATGGATGGGAAGAGTGTCGAGAGTTATTATTACCACACACCCTAACGCATTCAATGGTATATCTGACATCATTTCATAAACGACGAATAACTTCATTATATACAAAAACCGATTACACGTTGCTTGAATGCTAGTGCTACCTATCGCTGCAAAATCTCCCACATTATATTATTACATATTATATCTACCAGTATTTATATAACATAATCAATCCTTCCCCACAATACAACACCTGACGTATCCCTCTACAAACCATCCTTCTCGCACAAAAACCTTAACGAAGAATTATTCATTCCTTACGTCAGCGTCATGCAGCATGAAGTCGGACGTGATTTCCTTGACTTGGAAGTGGCGGCCCCAGTCCCCGATGCCGGCGCGGAGGTAGAAGGCGATGCGCACGTCGTTCAGGGTGATGCTGGTGCAAACACAGATATTTACGTGAAGGACCTTTCCGAAGATGTGTATAAAGACGACAGATACTGATGCTTTGTATGTGTGTGGACACTACTGTTACTACTCGCTTTGTTTGAGCGGGTATGTATGAATATTTGTTCCTTACTGGTAGTTGCCATCTCCGAACACGTCCAGACCGAGCGCGTGTCCGTCCATGTCGTACGTCCCATGGAGCTCAAGTTGTTCTAACTCCAGAGCCAAGTTCACGTACAGTTCAAACTGCAGTTGCACGAGTACCTGCAAGAGCGCCATTGAACTGAGAGAATCAACTCGAAAACTCGAAATGAGAACTGCGAAAAATGTGCATGGAGATTGGTTGTGGATATGTGCTCTAGTGGACAAGGGCATTGCAAAATGTACTAATGCGCTGCTTCATACTGTACATAATTTGTTATA
>NC_061830.1:18193957-18196457 GCF_019202785.1 Penaeus chinensis
TTCATTAATATCACAAGGGAGATATAAACAATTACAGTTTCCCACGAAGTGATAAAGTCCTTTTAAGCACCTGTAAAGTTTACCTGAGGTTTATCATTTTGTATTAATACCCTATACTCGAGACATTAATCTAATTTTCCTAGGTTTTTCGTATATAACAAAACGAAAGCTAATGAAAATAACAAAACGTAACGTTTAAACTTCTTTGTAAACATTTATCAGATTTAGCGATTATAGATTCATTTCTCACGTATTAACTCAAACACGGAAGTAATACTGTGTTTGGAAGTGTGGCAATCACCCAGGTCTCCCAGGCTCTTGATCTCTCCACACTTCTATGGTAACGTGGCAGCGCCCCCTGCTTTATGTTTAGTACCAAATATCGATTCAAGTTACACCTTTTACCCGTCGTGAGTTGCCATTTGTAAGGGCTACTTGTTAGAACATCTGATTTGTTTATACGAGTTTGAGCATGCACTCACATTCGAAATCATATTTGTTTTGACAGTGAACTTACTTATAGCTTTATCTCTCTCACCAATATATGTATATGTATATATATATATATATATATATATATATATATATTAATATCAGTTATTCTCACATTCTCTCCTTCTTTCTTTCTTTTTTTTCTCTTTCAGTCTTTCTCTTTCTCTCTCTCTCTCTCTCTCTCTCTCTCTCTCTCTCTCTCTCTCTCTCTCTCTCTCTCTCTCTCTCTCTCTCTCTCTCTCTCTCTCTCTCTCTCTCTTTCCCTCGCTCGCTCTCGCCCTTAATCTGTCTATTTGTTTCTTTATCTGTTTACCTGTCCGTGTGTTTGTAAGTCTGCTCGTCTTACTATTTTTCTGTCTCTCTCACTCTCTCTCTCTCTCTCTCTCTCTCTCTCTCTCTCTCTCTCTCTCTCTCTCTCTCTCTCTCTCTCTCTCTCTCTCTCTCTCTCTCTCTTTCTCTCTCACTCACTAACTCTCTCTCTCTCTTTCACTCACTCTTTCTTTCTCTTTCTTTCACTTACTCTCTCTCTCTCTTTCTTTCATTCCCTCTCTCTTTCTCTCAGGTTCTTGATATCACTGCTGTCCACCAATTTGTCAGGGGTTTGGTTGACGGAGAGTCAAGGTCTGGTTGAAAGCTTTATTGGTGGTACAGCTTGTTGGTAGCATAGCGTAGACGGCGGTTGAAGTGGCCAGCTTGTGCAGAAGTAGGAATCCGTGCAGCGGTTAGGCCCGGAATGGCAGGGGCCCTGGAGAGTGGCCCCGGGGAGGAGGCAACGTCAGAGCGGGACCGTGACTCAAAGTGATTCCTTAGGTCAACGTTACGGCCAGAGGTCATGTGAGATGTGGGTGTGGCTTAGATCTATACGGCGACGGTGCCATGGGCACGCCGCCTCATTGTACACCCCTGCTAGTTAGAAGGCGTGACATTGAAGGCTTCTGACCACTCAGACTCTGAGTGCTGTGTGGTGCAGCGGTAGCGATCTGGTCTAGCAATCTTGCTGACCTGCATCCAAATCCCTCGCCGCCAGCGGATGGTAACCCTGGCAATTCCTTGCACACAAGGGAAGCAAAATAAAGCAGACACTATGTCACAAAAGAATATCCATTGTAACAAATGGAATCAAACCTCTCTCTCTCTCTCTCTCTCTCTCTCTCTCTCTCTCTCTCTCTCTCTCTCTCTCTCTCTCTCTCTCTCTCTCTCTCTCTCCCTCTCCTCTCTTCTCTCTCTCATCTCTCTCTCTCCTCTCTGTCATCTCTCTCTCTCTCTCTCTCTCTCTCTCTCCTCTCTCTCTCATCTTCTCTCTCTCTCTCTCTCTCTCTCTCTCTCATCTCTCTCTCTCCTCTCTCTCTCTCTCTCTTCTCTCTTTCTCTCTCCTCACACTCTCCTCTCTCTTTCACTCATCCCTTTTTTTTTTTACCCCTCTTCTCTCTTTCATTCCGTCTCCTTCTCGCAGGTTCTTGAATCACTGCTGTCCACCAATTTGTCAGGGGTTTGGTTGACAGAGACTCAAGGTCTGTTTGAAAGGCTTTATGAGTGGTACAGCTTTGTAGCATAGCGTAGACGGGCGGTTGAATGGCCAGCTTGTGCAGAAGTAGGAATCCGTGCAGCGGTTAGGCCCGGAATGGAAGGGGCCCTGGAGAGTGGCCCCGGAGGAGGCAACGTCCAAGCGGGCCCCGGTGCTCAAAGTAAATTCCTTGGGGCAACGTTACGGCCAGGGGTCATGTGAGATTTTGGGTGGGGCTTAGATCTAAAAAAGGCCCGACGGTCCCAAAATGGGGCACCGCCCTCATTGAAACACCCCTGCTATTTAAAAGGGCCCGTGACTTAAAGGGCTTCTGACCACTCAGACTCTGAGTGCTGGGGTGGTGCGCGGTAGGGGAATCGGGGTTCTAGCAATTTTGCTGACCTGCATCCAAATCCCTCGCCGCCCGGATGGTAACCCTGGCAATTCCTTGAAAACACAAGGGAAGCAAAATAAAGCAACACATGTCACAAAAGAAAAACCATT
>NC_061830.1:18213957-18218957 GCF_019202785.1 Penaeus chinensis
ACAAGATCAACCTTTAGAACGAGATTATTATACAAAAAGACATGCTGAAATCTATTTGCGAAAACTAGACATTTAGAAACAGGAATGGTATTGCGCTATATTTATTTAGTTTTTTAATATTGTTTGCTGATTTCGAGAACACTATCAAATTTCCAAGGCCATCATTGACCCCCACGGAATATTTATTGCCCATTGACCTCTGAATTGGCACTCGTGTTGTGAGGATCATATTCAGACTGTTACTCTGTATTATACCTTTGTTTCCGAACGAAGGGGAATGTTGGATAAATAAATAAAAAAAAATCGATCATCGGTCATTAGCGGCTTACAATTCACGGTGTTCAGTTCAATTCAGTGAGCATTAACAAGTCCATAGAACAAATTACATGCTTTTTATCCTCTACTGTTGTCTTGAAGGGCCATTCAAGGTTTATTTATCATTAGCACCAGCCACGCGCGAGTTGAACGGGTAAGCGGGTGTTGCCAGTTACGGATTATTTGTGCTCTTCCCGAGGACCATTGAAGACAGAAATCCGTCATGAAATAAAGATATTATGTGGGAGTTTTAGACAAAGTGATATTCGAGGCGGCTATGGATGAGGTAAGTCGGGAAGAAGATGTAGAAACTAATCATTAGCTGCCCGAGGCCCGGCTGCTTGCCCGCATGACGATTCTGACGGCCACATGTCCACCCACGCACGGCCAGTCACCAGACGAACCTTCCTAATATACTTTTAAGGACGCCACTTTCATTTCATGAGTAAATTTCACCGTTTTATTTTAATGAAATAGAGTCAGTAGAAAAAATGCGTAAATTGATAAATGTTGATAGATCAAAGTAACACCAATGATGTTATCACGTGTGACTTTATAAAAATAAGTTACATAGCGTGTTCTACTCATACAAAAGAAACAGTGAAAAGAAAAACACGCAAAATAGCAAAAGAGAACAAAGCAAGACCTACGTAGAGAAATGAGATAATGTGTTATTTTCGTGGCTCCCAAGCGACTTCTCCGAAACATAATACGAACAATGCACGAGGGTAAAATGAGAATCCAAGGAATATAAACAACTCGTGCGCCAAACGAGTTTTGTTGCATGATAACAAACAACCTGCAGTTAGTTTAGAGAAGCCTCTAAGGAATAAAAGAAATATATATATCATTAGCTGGCGTTCACTAGGGATATTGATAGGTGAACATGCCAATGTACATTATAAATTTTACATATCTTTAATGCACGAGGCAGTTGTTAATTATTGAATTTGTTTTGTTACCACCAAGCTCAAAGTTTAAGTCATTTTTAGGACATGATAAAAAAATATATATATATAAACTTTAACTGCACATACAAACACCGAGTATTGATACGGTTATACAGATCTATAAATACGTTATTGGAGGTATAAAGAAGAACTTCAGTGTTATTGACTTTAAACGAAATTATTTGCTAATGTTTAACAGTCCATATTTTAGTTTTAAATTTGATGTTAAAACACTAAGAATTATTAACATTTATATTTAGTTAAAGCATTAACCGAAATTAGGGAACATATGTTATAAAACAGAGTCAGGCACAGTCATGATTTAGCCGAGTTTCCAGTTCCTATTGATATCCAAATTTAAAATTAGATTATTTAAAATTGGGATCATCCGAAAACTTTTGGTTACAAAGCGGACTAAAGAAATGTAATTATGATAATGTTTGCCTCCTATTTTGCTTCTTCGGAATGTCGTGGGGCAAAAAACGGGGGGTTTGCGTATGTGCTTACAATCTTATTGAGAACGCCTTTTCTTATTCCAGATTGCGCGGGAGTGTGAACCGCTGTCTCCTCGCATTCCTGGCTCTCACACAGACGACGCCGCTGTTCTTGTAAGTCTTCTCAGCTGCCGTACATGTTTGCGGTTATTTCGTCGTGTAATTCACTATTTTAGAGTTTATTATTATACTGCACCGGAGCGGTTTCACAACCGTTACAGTTATGTCTGTATTGAGTTTGGTAGAATAATTTTTTTTTTTTTTTCATAGCTTCGTTTATAGGTTAGTAATATTTATCCATGTGATATGATTTTATACGTATGTATGATGAATACATGTAGCCATTATTGCATTTTACATGTCAGATCATGAAGCTGTGTATTTAATGTTTTTTTAATATGATATGTGCATTCATATTTAATTGTAATCATTGCAGGCTTTGCCGTAGGGCGTGGCGATCCTTCGTGGCCGGCTGCGAGAAGAACCAGGTAGCAAAGAAACGCAAGGCGCTGAGGGCCAAGTACGCAATTTGCAATGGAACAACTACTTCATCGACACAACTGCCCGAAATCACGGAGCAGCACACCTACAGCAGCTGCGTACCTCCGCAGACAGTACCTGCCGCACCTCCTGTCAGCACCACTGACGACGGGACTCCAGCACCTGACGCAGTGGAGACTGGTAACCACCTGGCGCCCATGAAGGTGACTCCTACCAAGTTCCTGCCCAACACCAAAACCATTAAACTCTCCTTTGACGGACAGGAAGAGATCTACGCCGGAGAACCAAAACTTTACAAGTTCGTCGCGAGGAACATCCAGTCACTGTACGCCGAAGAGAAGAGGCTGTCGTACCACATCATCGTCGACGCATCGCAGGCCGTCGTTCACGTCTCCAGGTCAGGCGTTTGTGCTGAAGAACTTCCTGACCGCACTGTGAAGAAGGACCCTCTTACACTGTGCAATGATACCCATTATATAGTAAACTTTGTGAAAGGGCTCGGCTATCAAACCATTGGGGTCACGAAGAGAGCCAAGGACGAAGTGCAGAGCTTCACCGACGGGGACTTGAACAAACTCGTCTGGCTGCTGGTGTGGCCCTGCACCGTCCTCATGATCTTCTCGTCTTTAGATTCAAGGCAGCATTATAGTAAGTATAGGGGAGAGAAAGGGCATGTCGTAGATTGAACAAGTAATCGAATTTCTATCATCACGGATAAGGATAAACATATAGCTTATTGCTGTTATTAAGAATAGCTGTAGTGTTTTACCCATTATTCCCCGCACAAAGTTATCAAAGCTTCGGGATCTAGTTGCACATTTTTTTTTTTTCTATTTCAGGAAGAGAACTTTACATTCCTATTGCGAGTCCTGCGGTGGGCGTGATCGTGTGGCTCGTGACGCAGCGAGGGCTCGACGACCCTTGGAGGAACACGCTGATTCTCATCCCGCTTCGGCTGTGCTTCACTGGTGAGGCCGAGAGGCTCTTCGCTGCGGTTGCTTCTTTCGTCTAGTGTTCATAAGTGGGTTATATGGGCGCGATTCTCTCAGGCTAAACGAAAGACAAAAACGTAGAATGCATACACGCCTATATATCTACATTTTATGTCCACACACACACACACACACAATGGTAGAAAAGTCCACAATGCACAAACGAGATTTATTGAAAATGAGCAACATTTTCGAAATCCTCCTGGACTTCATCTGCAAGCCTGCCGAGGAAAGGGAGAGGAAGGAGTAAGTCAGAGCAGGGGTTTGAATGGATGGGTTTCAGGGGGTCCTTGAGGATCAGATAAAAAATAATATTCATATTAATGTTTCTTTTTAGATTGTTTACATTAAAGTTTGATAATTCTTTGCGTATCTCATATATGGTGAGAAAATCAAATCTCAATAAATTAAGTACATTATACACAGTGCATGTAAGTTATGTTTATGTGAATATTTGTGGGTAAGGAGTTCATAGCTTCCATCATCCTTAAAGTGGTCCGTGACTCTAAAAAGCTTTAGAACCATTGTGTTAGAGAGAGGGAAGCAATGCATTAAACGGCAGGTGAACGGACGCGAAAGATCAAGTGGTCTATGCGAAGGATAGCTGGCATATGGGACTAGGCGGAGGATGTAGGAAGCGAGGAGACAGTTGGCAGGAGAAAAGCACTATTAGGTTGAAATTGGGCAGCTGCTTAATCAAGTATCCACACTCTGCGGGCGTGGAAATCCGTGGAAAGAAAGACAAGTCGCTCAGCTGGCCAATCCATCTGATTACCTGCTCACTAATGGCGGAAGAAGGTGTTGTTATTGTGTCCTCTGGATACAGCGTTTATATGTTGAGACAGACGCCTAGTGGCTATGCTATTCATTGTGCCTTACCTTCCTTCGCTTCCAGTTACCAATGCTTTTTTTTCCTGCATTTACCAAAGTCTGTTTAATTATATATACTTATATAGACCTTGGTTGCTTTTCTTCTCTCTCACTTACGCTCCTTCTTCTCCACTTCCTCTTTAGACCTGAAGGTGGTTCCAGGAGGATTTCGAAAATGTCTTATTTTCAGTAAAACTCGTATATGTATCATGTTTTTTTCCCACACACACACGCACACGCACACACACACACACACACACACACACACACACACACACACACACACACACACACACACACACACACACACACACACACACACACATGTATGTATGTGTGTGTAAATATGTATATATATGTATGTATGTATGTATGTATATATAAATATATATATATGTATGTATGTATGTATATATGTGTGTGTGTATATATATATATATATATATTATATCGTACAATACCAGTTTGTTTAACGCTATTATTTTAAGGGCATATTTATGGCAACTCCTTGAAGATTACTCCACTTGAGAAGAAGCGAATTAAAGCGAGTTCTCTCCCCCTACAGTGAGCAGAACCATCGCCGTGTGCGCCATCGGCACGACGTGGTTAGGCATCGCAGCCTTTGCCTACGTCTCCGCCAAGATCGCCGGACTCCTCAGCATCGCAGCCCACATCACTTACGCCAAACTGAGGAAAAACATCGAGCTCTACAACGACTCGATGGAAAAGTACACCTATAATTCCATGTACGAACCTATCGTCCAGGTCGCGGAGAGTCTGGTGTACTGCTGCTGGGCGATTTGGTGGCACACGTACTATCTTGCTCCCGATTACGTAAAGACTGGTATCTTGCTGATGGTCATCATTAGTCAGGTTGC
>NC_061830.1:18223957-18228957 GCF_019202785.1 Penaeus chinensis
ATGATCGTAGCTCGTCGTTCCTCTTCGGTTCCTTTTTGCAGGTGTGGCAGCGTCAACAAAGTGTTCCTGATCCTGCTCCTGCTCACGCTGACTGTTGTTATGTACCCGTAAGTTGCAAACCATTTCTCTATTGCAAAAGACGGGAAGCAACATAAAAGTAGACATTTTTTAGACTATGTCATCGACTTTGAAATGGTGGTTTCTTCATCTCCAGTTTGGTCAATGGGCACTTTAGTAGTATCGCTGAAGTGTGACGTCACCAGAATCTGGCATCTTAGATTTCATTTAATATTAATCAATTTGGAAAGAAGGACAAACTTTATCTACCATTGTTTATACCAGTAAGTTTAAACGTCTATGTATGTGTATGAATATATATATATATATATATACATATATATATACATGACTACACACGTGACTATACACACACACACACACACACACACACACACACACACACACACACACACACACACACACACACACACACACACACACACGCACACACACACACACACACACACACACACACACACACACACACACACACACACACACACACACACACACACGCACACACACACGCACACACACACACACACACACACACATACACAAATACACACACACATACGCACACACACACATACGCACACACACACACACACACACACACACACACACACACGCACACACACACACACACATATATATGTGTGTGTGTGTGTGTGTGTGTGTGTGTGTGTGCATACATAAACAGAAATATATATATATATATATATGTTATGTTATCTATAGCTCAGTGCATCTGTCGCCCCGTCTCCGACATATGTGACCTGCCCATTGCCATTTTTTCTTTTTGATGCTCCCAAGTATATCTTCCACTTTTGTCTGTTCCCTGATCCACGTCGCCCTTATTCGATCTCTTAGGCTAATTCCTATCTCTGGGCACTTATTGTTTCCTCTCCAGTAATTTGGCTGTAGTCCATGCTTCTGATCCAAAGGTCATAACTGGGAGGACGCATTGGTTAAGACTTCTTTTAAACATAATGGCAAGGAGCCTCATAGTATGCTACTGTGTCTGCCGAAAGCACTCCAACCTAGACTGATGCGTCACTTAATTTCCTCTTCGCTGGATGTGTTTGTCTGTACGAGTTGCCCCAGGTATATATACATGTCCAATACTTTGTACATGTATCTGTTCGAATTGAACTTTACTATTGAACACGATCTTAGTCTTTTTTTGTTCATCATAAGTCCGACTTTCAGACTTTCTTTATTCAGATCGATTATTGCTGTATTTAATTTGCAGATTCACAATATCATCTGCAAATCTTAGATTGTTTAGGTTTTCATCTCCTATTTTGATATCCTTTCCGTTCCATGCTAGTTTCTTGAATATTTCCTCAAGGCAAGCTGTAAACAGTTTTGGTGAGATGGTATCGCCCTGTCTGACATTTTATCTTAGTTAGTATTTTTTTCGATTTCCGTGTGGAGTCTGATGGTTGCTGTTTCATCTTCGTATATATCTTCCAATATTTTACAATATACCTCCTCTACTCCCTCTCTTCGAATAGCTTCTAGTACTGCCGGTATGTGTAGAGTCAAATGCCTTTTTGTAAGCGAAGAAAGCCATACACAGGGGTTTCCTATATTCGTTTATTTTTTCTCTTACTTGGATGTGGTCTGTTGTTGAAAATCCACTGCGGAAACCTGCTTGTTATCTAGGCGGGTTAGAATCCAGACTGTCAGAGATGTGAGTTGTGTTGACTCTTGTGAAAAGTTTGTAAGTAATTGAAAGGAGGCTTGTGGGTCGTAGTTTTTTTTATATATATTTTCTATCCACCTTTTATGTATCAAAATAATTGTTGCATTTTTTCAGGCTTTCTGAGTTTTTCCATAGAGAATATTGGCTAGTTTCGCTGTTGTAATTTCTCCTGCATCTATCATAGTGTCTATACTAATTCTGCCTTCACCTGGTGTCTTCCGTCTCTTCATGCCTGTAAGTGCTCTTTTTATTTCTTCTGTTGTGTTGTTAGGTACATCTCTAGTTACCGCGTTCGCTTCTGTCCGTTGCTGTTCATATGATTGTATAGATCCTTGTAAAAGTCTTCTTCTTATGACTTCCTTCTTATTATATGTTACTTCTCCGTCTGGTTTCTTTATTGCATACATTTGATTTCTCCCTATTCCAAGTCTCCTTTTAGCTGTTTTCATGCTGGTACCTGAAATCACTGTTTCATTTAATATTTGTGTATTGAATTTCCGTACATCTTCCCTCTTCTTTTTATTGAAAGTCTTTGTTAGTTCAGCTAATTTTATTTTGTCCTAGTTTGACGATACTTTCGTGACCCTACGTTTTTGCATACGCTGTTTAGTTTCTACTTGCTGGAGCCTTGGTTGATGTTCTTACCGACTACGTCACGTGCAGCTTCCTTTATTATGTCATTGAACTGTTTGTTGATCTGGTAAATGTTGAGATTTTCGTCGCTGAGAAGTGAATATCTGTTTTGGATGTTAAGGTTAAATTATGTCGCTCTGGTCTTCAAGTTAGCTAAATTTGGCTGCGGTCTTCGTATGAGTTTGTTCCTTTCCCTTCTGAGGTGTAATTCAAGTTGGCCTCTAACCATTCTGTTGTCGCTGCCAACATTTACTTTACTAATAACTTCCACATTTTTATTATATTGCGCCTATTTGAAATTATGAAGTCAATTTCGTTTTTTATGTCAGATGGCCTATTCCGTGATTCCCCACTACGGGGATGTGAAATGGGTTTTTGTTCTCTCGCTGGCTAAGTGAACATCTTCATAGAAGCTCTGTATTCATCACTTTGGCTGCAGGTTGGAGCACAGACTTTAACAATCTTTAAGTTTTACCTATTGATTAGTTTTATTGTTATTGAAGCCACTTTTTTTGCTTATAATATAAAATTCCACGATATTCTTTTCTAAACAATTATGAGCTAAGAAACCTACCCCTAATTCCTGCTTGCTATCCTGTGGTGTCCATCATTTAGGATTTTCTGTTTTTCGCCTAGTCCCATCCCATTTAATGAAAGAGAGTTCCTCAAGTAATGCTAGTAAGTCTTATTCAGTTCTCTTGTGCAAAGGTTCATGAACGTGGGGCGGCCTGTTTTTAACCGGAGATTTTTAGCGCCCTCTGCTCTGGAGCGACCCTGATCGCCGTCGGAACCAGGGGCTCCTTCGCCTCCGGGGAATGAAGGCCGTTGCTCTGTTTGTGCAGTCATGGTTTTTGATTGAGAGGTAGACAGCCGAATTACCCCTTAGGTGTATCTTGGTGGGAGGGGGAGTGGTTTGGCCGGGATGCCATTGATAAGTGCATATACGTGTGATTTTATTTTATACACTGATTTCATTTATGCGTATGTACACTTAGTGCAGACATAGTTCTTCACCCGCAAATGCCCTAAGTACTACACATATCTTAATTTTCATGCATGTGCTCATGCAAGCATTTACCTTTGCATATGCTTCTGTGCATACGATATGCATACATACTTCTACATTATACACTACACACATGCACATGCATACACATATAGACATATGCGCACATCACATGCGCATACATATGTGTATATGCACCCACATATATGTGAATACACGAACTTATGACAATACATATACATATAAATATTGCCATACATATGCTTACGCACGTCCGTATGCGCACATACGTTTATGAGTACACATTAGTGTTCACCCACATATATATGTATGCATATATATACACATACATATATACATATAAATACACACGTATACACATACATATACACACATGCATACACATACAAGCATATATACACACATACCCATATACACACATACATATCTATATACATATACATACATACACACTCAGATACATATACATATGTATACGCATATATACACACACATCTACACATATACATACACATACATGCACATACATATTCATACACATGAATATATACACATATGCACATAAATACACACATATATATATATATATATATATATATATATATATATATATATACATATATATACCCATATATACACGGGAACATACACTTACATCTTGTACTCTTACACATAACTATATGCATACATATAACTGTACATGACCATGTACACATTGCATACACTTATATACATACATATATCGCTTCTCTTGCATGCACACGCACATGGACACGTACATACAAACACGAATACACCTGCATACGTGCTAATACTGTGCACAAACGTTTGAACAGTGTGTGCCTGAGCGCATATAAGTACTGCATAATAATAAACCTATGCATTATAATGTGCATAAATTGTAGGCTTGCAGCAGAGGGGTTGAGGGAAGAAGGCGGGTGGGAGAGGCGGATTTAGGACGATTTTGGAATGAGCAAGGATGAGGTTTGCCCAGGAAGTTAGAAAGGTGATTTTGTATCTGGCAGTTTTTCAGAATGGTGTCGTATTCCTTAGCACTTGCTATGCCTACCGATGTACTGTATTTCCATAGTTGCGGTTTGGCTGTTCCTTAGCGAATCTACTTGAGGGAAAACTGTAATACCTGTGCGATTTGATTTTGTTACTCGGCGTCCTGTGGGTATGGGGGCAGGTGATGCTTGTCATTTTCTAGTGATTTCGCAATTTGGTATACTTTTTTCTGGTTGGGAGAGGGGTCATTATTATTTTGTTTTTTTTTTTGTTTACGGCTCTCTTTATCTAATGTGGCACTCTCGATGAGTACTGGGAACTTATAAACTTATTTAGCATGGTAATGGAACCTAGTATCCCTAGTTGGCACCTTCTGGTCCTCCTTTTAGTTCAAAAGGTCCATTTATACATGGTCCAATATTGAATTTTATAGACCTGTGAAACGTTTGGCACCATCGCAGATCACTTCTCACTCGTAATTTTTAGCACTAGTTATCACTGACCTAACCACGCCACCTCTCTCACTCATTGTCATATATATATATATATATATATATATAT
>NC_061830.1:18238957-18243957 GCF_019202785.1 Penaeus chinensis
TGGCAATCATTGCCAATACCACACCTGAAAACTTTGCCATTTTGGAAATCACTGATTTCACACTGTACAGAGTAACTACAGATATGTGTGAATGAATATCAGTGAAGCATCAAAGATTTCACTGACACTGAACTGACATCACACTGATGTGTGTGAACCGACCCTAAGTCAGGCTTTACCAACCCTGGAGTAGCAACCTAAAGTGGGCTCGCCGAGTGATTTTCCTGGGGTTGCCAAGACCTCCAAATATCAGATGTGGTTAATTTTTAATTTCATGATGTTTTCAGCATATTGGTTGAGGGCTAATGGTTAAATTTTGCTTGATTACTACACAATAATTTAAAATGCAGTAATACTAACTGCTAATCCTGTATTAGATGAATCTCTGCTTCCAAGATACAGTTAAAAAAATCTAATGAATTGTTACAAAACACTTACTAAAGCAAATATAATAGTAACTGTGGATTTTTATCCAATTATGTATATATTAATTGAAAAATATAAAGATACTAACATATTATAATAATATAAGACAAGCATATACAATGTAGAACAAACTGGAGCTACAGTCATGTCTAGAGGTGCATAATAAGGGTTGCTGAAAAAAAAGTTGGGAACCACTGCTATAAGTCTTCCCTCCTAATAAATTATCATCTTTTTATTTTTCAAATGTCTAGATACTGATAAATACATGTAAATATGCATTTCAATGATAAGATATCATTTTCTATACTATATTTACATAGTATCCTCTCTGCCATTTTTATTCTTACATGATGGGTAACTAATAAATTTTCATATTTCTCTCCACTGACACATATTTGAAATATGGCATTGAAATATACATTTTCTGGTGCATAATGCAGGGCTCTTAAATTTTCTGCAACCAAAATTTATTCTAGTGAAGCCTACAAAATCAAGCCTTATTTGCAAACTTACAGCCAAAATTCCACCACAGCTGCTCTGCCACAAAGGGCACTGATGAGTTCAAACTACAGAAAACTTGGGCTTGCTGCCATGAAGCTGACAGGGGCATTATTGTACAAAAAGAGTTTGAATCCAATTAGAGTCTTAGTGTCTTGTTAAATTCTTATTGTAAAATTTTTGTCTAACTCTCTAACACTGTTCATAGTGGATATCCATTCCATTCTAATTACAAAAATTATGATATACAATAACAATCTGATTCAGGTATGTCTGCATACAAAAATAAGATAAAAAAGTTAATATACTAGCTAATCTTTTTATGTTTATATTACAAAAAGAGCTTCATATCTTTAGACTTTTCTGTACTTTAAGGGTTAAGACACTGATTCATATCACTGTTATATTTTTATCTATATAAATAACAGAGTAATAAGAAAACAAACAATTTGTAAATTATATGAGTAGAAAAAGAAACATGGCAGCAGTGACAGAGAAGTGGTTCACTGATTACAGAATGTACATACATACAACATATAAATGTATATCTATGCTTGTATAGACATTGGCCATCAAAATTACTATTGAATGAAATAAACAAGATAACTGACAACTTTGGTTTCACATGACACATTTTGATCACATACCTTTTGTACAAATTGTGTAGCTATGATGGGTGTCACATCTCTACTTGTACAACACACCAGCACTGAGTGAGGGGTGATAAAAAGTTTTGAAGGCTGAGGCTGACGTGGACGAAAGTCACCTGTATCTTCAATGCTGATCTCTCTTTTTTGCTTCACTTCAATCACACCAGCTTCAGAACATTTCTCAGACCAGAACATGGTTTCACAGAAATCTGTAATTATTCTTCATTTCATTATGAACATCTAAACAAAAAAAACATATAAATGTGACAACAATCATTCCCAGGTGTGTACACAATGGCAAAAACATGGCAAAAGTCATGCAATTTTTTCTTCTAAATTCTCCATATTATGTTTATTTAAATTAGAAGAGATCTCAATAATCATATATAAATAAGAAAAAAAAAGGAAAAAATTCTGTGTGTGCATATGAAGCTCTGAAAATACTATTTACAGCATTGGATGATCAACAATAAAAAATCTTCTACAGTTAATTTACTTTATCTCCATGAACTCTTCATTAAGGGGATTGTCTAGATATCTCTTTTTTATCTTTATATTTTAGGCCAGAAATCCGTGCTTCTATTCTTTTCTCTGCTGAGAAAATACCCACAGGCCAATTGGAATCCTCTGGAAATATGAAACCTTCACACAATCCTTGAAAAGAGTGCTTTGTGACAATTTTTGTGTGCACTTTTTTGCAAAAATGTTGAAGCTTGAAATACAAAAATTGACATATATATATATATATATATATATATATATATATATATATATATATAGGAAGCTGATAAATTCAGAAATTTGCATTTTTTTGTAACAGCTTACTTTTCAATCTTTTCTCTCTACATTCCAGAAAATAAAGCAAAATATAAAATCAAAATGGTAAACCCTTAATTCCCCTTTTCCTGCCAGCAATAACACCTAAATCATCCTCCATTTACTAACTGTAGCCAAGAAAACACACACGCACATATCTGTGGTTTTGCAAAGATTTACCATTCTTCTCCATAAATTTTTTTCTTACATATTACCATTCTTTCTTTCTTTTTCCCTGGTTTTAACAATCCAAATCATCCTGTTTTTTTTTTAAAGGATGCAAGAAAAATGCCCACATCTATGGTTCTGAGAAAATCACAAAAAAATATTTATTTCATTAATTTCATTTCAGATGTTTGCTGGTCACAGAATCTTTCACCAACTGTTTCCTTACTTACACTCAGGACATTCACGGGGAATGTCTTTCATAAGAAACAGTATAGTTAAAGGGTTAAAAATCACAAAGTTTGCTCAAATTTCTACCACATCATTAAGAAATGGCTAAAAGCCAGTAATGCAGCAGTTCCCCCCTTTACACCCAGCTCAATCAGTAATTCATGCACAACTTTAGCACTTTCAAAAACAAGAGTTTTGATATATTGAGTGTTCCTCTTTACTTGCATCTAATAATTATAACAAACAAATGATATTGTTCTTATCTGGAGAAAGACAAGCCAATGGTGCCGGCTATGTCATAATGCATTGCCATCTGCAATTTAGGCCTAGCTTCCCCAATGCATTATACTTTACCCAAATCTGACAGGCATGGCATGTACATACATGTACATACATGCCATGACTGTTATGAGTTTACTTTATTAATTGTTTTTCCACATAGATGGCTACACGTGCACTCAGTCACTAATGAGCCAATTAGGAGTACTGCCTGTCTTGCCCGTTTATCCTTTTTCTTGATTTTCGAGTTATCTTATTTTGCTGTTACTAATGTCTATAACATTATAGTAATTATAATGTCTATAATAAAAATAACACCATCGATATTCATAGCATCAGTAAAAAAAATATTTTCCCACCAATTCAAGGAAAGGTAAAATCAGGTAAGGTCACAAGATCTACTAATTGACTCCTTTGGGGGCTAAGCACTAGCAGAGCCATTTATGTACAGAAACATTTCACAAAAAAAATTAAAAATGAGCACAGCATTTTCTTGGCAGCATTGGGTTAAGGCTAACTGCAAACACAGGTTAACCTATGTACAAATACCTTTAGCAATACAAACACCTTTAAAAGAACATAAAACATGAAAACATCAAAATATATCATATATGCTATAGTATATCATGGAAAAATAACTACAATAACCTTAGTAAAGGTTCAGGTTCAAGAACTTTACCTGTTGCTAAATTCCCACATGCAATTATCACTGTGGAGCATTTCAGGATAGGATCTTCTATCCCCTTTTTCAAGACTGTGTTTATCTCATACCTGAAATAAGAAAGATTAATCTAAATTATTCTTATGGACCAAGATGCATCACTAAAAATCATGAATTTACTCACTTGCATCATATGCTATGTGCACAGCTATCACAGCTGCCTAAAGAGATAATAGCATTAAGAGAAAAATGTTAACAAAAATGCTTTTACCAAGACAGAGCTTGCCTTATTTAATTTAAGTGTATTGGCAGCATATATGCCAAATGTATTGGTTCCATTTACTGTTTATTGTCCAAGCCTGAGTGACATACAAAGAACCTTTTTTTTATCTTGCCTTTCTCTATAACAACCATATCAAACTTATCAATTATAAAAAAGTTACTTGATTTCATAAATAATAACTCCAACAGTGGCTGTCAAGCAATGACCATGGCCTCAGCATCTTCAGCATTCCAGATAAGGTCAAGGTACATCTACCATGTACATCACAGTAAGGTAAGGGTTTGGTCTGGTTCCAATAAACTGCCTGGTAAATCTATAATTCTGTATTTGTAATTTTGTAACTCCTTATCCAACAAATTGGACTAGTTAGACAGGAAGTTTTTATCGTTTCAGATCCCCAATTTCCATTATTCATCTCATCCTTCTTGCCATCTCTGCAGCCAAGCCAGCAGAGAGATATGTTATAACAGGATTTGTGTACAATAATAGCTCACAATCACAAAGGATGGTTGGCAAGTAATTTCAATGCACTTTATTTTTGTTATTAAAAGTAATTTTTATGTTCATAAGTTGTAGATAAATTCATATGTATCAGAGTACTTACAAAACAAATATAGTATGTATAATAAGATGGATTCTTCTCACTCTCTACTATCCAAATATATCAAAATTATGCTGCAGAATCCTCCCCATTAACAACAATCTTGGTTCCAATAGCAAGTGAGGGTATGAGAGGTACCAGGAGAATTGAAGGGTAAAATATGAATAATATATACAGAATCAGTCACTAATGTGGGGGGTGTGACCTTACAACCTCCTCCTGAAGGCTACTGCCTCCCAATCCCCACAATGGAAGATGAAGAATCCTCCATGGTATTCACAGCTGGGTAAAGCATATAACAAACAGGAGGAGCACTCGATGTCAATTCGGACCTACACTCCATCCTGCCATGAGTATGTGAAGAATTCTTTGTTCTGCTGAGCTGGGATC
>NC_061830.1:18248957-18258957 GCF_019202785.1 Penaeus chinensis
AGCAGGCCATTCTATAGGAGCTTAGACATCAGCCAGGTCCGTGCTACTGCAGCACAAGACCGAGTGATCATAGGAGGAGACTGCAATGCACACTACCCCATCCTGGCTTTCTGCAGGGCACCGAATGCAGTAGGCTATCACATAACCAATGAACTTGGGACCTAGATCTCATCTTGGCCACTGCGGTTCTGGTGGAGAGAATCAGATGGTGTGTCGATGAGACTGTCACAAGTGACCAATATGGCACTGTTATTACCCTCATGGATGCTGGCTCAGCCCAAATGCCACAAACAAATCCAAGATGGAAAACAGACAAAGCCAACTGGCAAGCCTTTCAGAATGCCGGCCCACTGTCTTGGATGCAGAGAGCCCCCACAGAGTGAAAATGCTGCTTGAAGCCAGACTTATCAATGGCATAAATCAAGCAGCCTTACAGACCATACCTAAAACTCGGCCTTGGCCAAGGAGTTACAAAGACGCCTGGTATTTTAATGACGAGGTTAAGGAGGTCAACCACTGAGTGAACACGTGCAGAAAAAAGAATCCGAAAGCAAAGAACCCCTGACAACCTAGCCGTTCTAAGGGAAGTGGTCAGGGATTCCAAGGAAACTGCCAAAAGAAGGCAGGAAAAGTGGCTGGAATGGTGTGAGTCCTTTGGCCACTGAACCACCCTTACAGAGCTGTGGCAATGGGTCAGGCAAGCTACCAGCCGCTCTGCCCCGAGGTGCACACACCACAGCCCTCAATCAGAGGCAAACATACTGGTGCCTGAGTTCTCTGCAAGAATGATCAGCAACAGCCTGCCAGCCGAACTGAGGGCAAACCAAGAATGCCTACAATCAGACAGACTTGCTCATATCAGAGAAAGGGCAGCCAAACCCGATAACTCAGATGTTTCTTTTCTCTGGGGGAACTAAAGACCTACAAAAACAGTTCTCACTTAGCCCGGGTTCTGATGGGATCTTGTACCCCATCATTTCCCATCTAGGGCTGGCAGGTGAGCTTGCATTCCTGCAACTCATCAAGTCCTGGGAAACTTCCACTCTACCCCAGAGCTGGAAGAGGGCTACCATAGTTCCCATCCCAATACCAAAGGAGCCAGGGGAGTACCACCCCATCTCTCTCCTCAGCTGTCTGGCCAAGACGGCCAAGAGGATGGTACCAAACCGACTCCAATTAAAAATGGGACCCCCACATGAACACGTCCATGGGTTCACAAGGGGCATGAGCACACCACACAGCATAGCCCTGCTCTTAAGCACAATTAGCACTGTCACATCTGGTAGTATTCCTAGACCTGGAAAAGGCTTTTGAATTAGCAAGTCCTCTTGCTATTCAGGAGAGCCTGATCCAGAAGGGAATCAGAAGAAAGTTCCTGGTCTGGATAAGTGACCATTTCAAGAATAGAATAGCCAAAGTCAGATTCCAAGGTCACCTATCACAGCACAAGCCACTAGAAAATGGAATACCACAGGATGGGGTCCTCAGTCTAGCCCTATTCAACACCCAACGTCCTGTATCCTCAACATACACCTCCCAGTGGGGTGCAAGATCATCTCCAATGCAGACAATCTTGCAATCATTTCCACTGGACCACACTGCCTAAATAGAGCCCAGCGCTGTCTCCTTGTATCTGAGGAGTGTTGTAGGACAGGACTGAAGATCTCTGCAGCCAAATCAAAAGCCATGGCTTTGAGACACAATATTCAAGGCACAAGTCTGAGAATCCAGGGGATGGAATGGGAGTGGGTCCAGGTCATCCAGTAAGGATTGACCGGACCCTCTTCTTCCACAAGGAGGTTCAGTACCTGGTTGACCGAACCAAAACAAGACTTGAGAGCAATGGCTGGGAGACACATAGGAGCCAGACATAAAGTACCAAGATCATTCTATGTATATGCCGTCCAGCCCATTATGGACTATGCTTCTGTTTCCCTGATTGCCATAAAGCCAAAATTCAGAGAGAAACTGGAGACAGTTCAAAATGAAGCTGCCAGGACCTGGACTCACGAATTGATCTAATGACAGCACAGTTTATTTTAAAGGTCATTCGGGTATCCTGAAACAGAAGCCTGAGGCAAAAAATACTCAGACGCCTAGAACAAGATCACGAGCTCTTTGCAAACAACTCCTGGCTGTCACACACAGCCAGGGTGTTGATATACTATCAGCTCAAATAACAACTACTTGCTAAGGGCATGGACTCCCCCCACCCTGATTTTACCGAAGCCCCGCCGGGGCATAAACTTTGATCGAGTTCTCTGTTATGAGCTTGTTAAGGAGAAAAAATCATTAGCCCATGCCTAGTCTAAAGGCAGAAGCCGAGAGAGTCATTGCAGCCATCACTCCTGTATGTATGTGTGTGTGTGTGTGTGTGTGTGTGTGTGTGTGTGTGTGTGTGTGTGTGTGTGTGTGTGTGTGTGTGTATGTGTGTGTGTGTGTTATATATCATCATCCGCCAGTATCCGTCCACTGAAGGACGTAGGCCTCTCCCAATCTTCCTGTCGCGTTTTTTGCTTCCAGTCTTTGACCTCAAATTCCGTTATTTCATTACGCCATCTTGTCGTTGGTCTGGCCCTTGAATCATTTCTTCTTTTTAATATTCCTAAGTATATCTTACACTTTGTCTGCTCCCTGATCCACGTCGCCTTCATCCGATCTCTTAGGCTAATTCCCAGCATCTCCATTCCTCTTTGGGCACTTATTAGTTTCCTCTAGTTTTATTGTTGCAATTTCTCCTGGTTCTACCATAAAGTCTGTGATGCTTTCGTCTTTACCTGGTGTTTTCTCTCTATACCTTTAAGTAATCTATATTTCTTCTGCTGTTATGTTGCTTCTATCCGTAGTTGTTCATTAGAGTTGTATAAATCTCTGTAAAAGTCTTCCGCTACTTTCATTTCATTCTTGCTATATGACATATCTCCGTCTGGTTTCTTTATTGCCTACATTTGATTTCTCCCTATTCCGAGTCTCATTTTAGCTGTTTTCATGCTGGTACTTGAGATCACTGGTTCATTTATTATTTCAGTATTGAATTTCCGTGCATCTTCCCTCTTCTTTTTCTTTAGAGTCTTTGTTAGTTCAGCTTATTCTATTTTGTCCCTGTTTGACGATAGTTTCATTACCCCGTTTGGTGTCTACCGAGAGCTTGCTGGAACTTTGCTTGACGTTCTTACCGCCTAATTCAGGTGCAGCTTCCTTTATTTTGTCATTGAACGGTTTTTTGATTTTGCCAATGTTATGATCTTCGTCACTGAGAGGAGAATATCTGATTTGGATGTTAAGGCTAAATTCTGTCGCCCTAGTTTTTAAGTTAGCTTTGGCTGCGGTTCTCGTGAGTTTCCTTTTCCTTCTGAGGTGTAATTTAATTTGGCCTCTGACCATTCCATGGCCGCTACCAACATTTACTTTATTAATGAGTGGTATTGTTATAGTATATCGCGCCTATTTAAAATTATGAAGTCAGTTTCTTTTTTTGATGTCAGATGGCAACCTCCATGTCCAATTCCGCTCTAGTCTTTTTTCGAAAAATGTATTGATGATACTGAGTGATCGAAGCTCGGCAAACTCGAATAGCATTTGTCCCCTCTCATTCCTAGTGCCTGTTCCGTGATTCCCCACTGCGGTCTTCTTACCTATTTTAGCTTTAAAATCTGTCATATTACCTAGTTTGGCAATAAAATCTTCCTTTACCCTCCCTATTTTGGCATTAAAATTATCTGTTTTCTTAATCTTTTTGGTATTAGAATCTGTTTTCTTACCTATTTTGGCATTATAATCTGTCTTCCTACGTATTTTGGAATTAAAATCGTCTGTCTTCTTAACTATGTTGGCAATAAAAATGTTCTGTCATCTTACCTATTTTGGCATTAAAATCTTCTGTCTGCTCACCTATTTTGGCATTAAAATCTGTCTTCATATCTATTTTGACATTAAAATCTCCCATAATGATTGAGTTTTTGCTCTGTCGCTAGCTAAATGAACATCTTCAGAGAAGCTCTCTAGTTCGTCATACACATGCATACTTTCTCACTCAGTCCCCCCTTCATTCTTTTTTTCACCCTCCCTCCCTCCCTCTCACTCTCACTCTCACTCTCACTCTCACTCTCACTCTCACTCTCACTCTCACTCTCTCTCTCTCTCTCTCTCTCTCTCTCTCTCTCTCTCTCTCTCTCTCTCTCTCTCTCTCTCTCTCTCTCTCTCTCTCTCTCTCTCTCTCTCTCTCTCTCTCTCTCTCTCTCTCTCTCTCTCTCTCTCTCTCTCTCTCTCTCTCTCTCTCTCTCTCTCTCTCTCTCTCTCTCTCTCTCTCTCTCTCTCTCTCAAATTTACTAAAGCTGTTCAGCTCCGTCTGTAAACGACATTTTTTTTTTTTTTTTTTTTTTTTAAGAGAACCTCTTACTTGGAACTGGATGAACAGTGATTGTAGTTATAAGTATTGGTAAAGAGCACAACACACAAATAAAGAACACAATACGGAAGACTAGGACAGCGCTTGAGCGGGTGCGTGACCGGCAAAGGGGTGTGGTAGGGGGGGCCAGTGGCCGATAGTCTTAACCAAGGTCAATATAAGTATATACTTATAAAGACCTTGGTCTTGACGGTGTGACGGCGAGAGGCATTCTACTGAGTCAGATTATGTCAACCTTAATCTGCATTTTGGTTCCCCGCTAGGAGCGCGGATCTCGAAATCGCCTTGAAGATAGACGCACCCAAGCCACTTGGACCTCGCTTGGCTTGGCGTAGGGTCGCCATTGTTAAACTAAGATTCTTAAAAAATTATGCTTATATGACCGACATATCGCACGGCCATTTACTCGCGCCTCCACCTCAAGGCGCCATTGGGATTGTCTCAAGAGGTGACCATCTCTGTCTGGACCTGGCCATCTCGTTATCGCGTGCGTTGTCTGTGTATACAGTCTGTTCAGTATATATATATATATATATATATATATATATATATATATATATATATATATATATATACTGAACACACACACGTGTGTATCGCTAGGGTGTTTTTCTCGAGATGTATCGAAAAACAAAGATACATCGATAAATAAATTTACATAACACTCTCACTCACTCACTCACTCTCTCTCTCTCTCTCTCTCTCTCTCTCTCTCTCTCTCTCTCTCTCTCTCTCTCTCTCTCTCTCTCTCTCTCTCTCTCTCTCTCTCTCTCTCTCTCTCTCTCTCTCTCTCTCTCTCTCTCTCTCTCTCTCTCTCTCTCTCTCTCTCTCTCTCTCTCTCTCTCTCTCTCTCTCTCTCTCTCTCTCTTTCTGACTCACTCACTCTCTCACACACTTCCTCTTTCTATCTGTTTGTATGTGTATGTGTTTGTGTTTTTTTTTTCTCTCTTGCTCGCTCGTTCTATGGCACTAAAGTGTAAAAAGACTATCTACTCTTTTCCTGGTCATAAAGGAACAGCAGTTTTATTCTCTAGATTAATGCATTAAGTGCCATGAACGTACCTGTCAGTTGCAAGTATAATTGTTATTACTGATATATATCTGACACTTATCTAGATTTTTTCCCCAAAATATCAAAATTACATGTAAAGAAATATTTACAACTTTACTTGGTTTTGCTATATCCTTATTTGTTTTATTTGTTGTTATAGATAAATTTAACACTAAAAATGTGAGCTGCATTTATAAAATTCATATTCAAGTATTAAACAATACTGTCACTATTTAAAAGTTCAACAAAACAAAGTAATGCTGACAATCATTATCGTGGTGTTTACTTCCAAACAGTACAACTAATTACCCTGGAAATTTAAAGTCCCATACTTCAAAAAAGCATCTTATTGAGGAAAAATTTAACAATTTGTTTCATATCCAGATTTATGATACATAGAACTCTCAAGCCCATATGAAACCTGCAGGAAGCATATGATTTAATTAATTTTGAAACTATGAAAGGTCAGCCTCTACCATTCTCTGTTTTCTGTATTCATAGTTACTTCTGTTGCTTTATATATACATTTAATTTGTTTTCTTTGGTTTATTGTCCAGATTTCCATTGGAGAACACAATTGTTTTAGCAATGCGTTGGAACTCTTTTAGTGATGAAAAAAATGAATTCTTCAATGTGATCAGTACTTGGGTTACAAAACAACTTATTAAAAATGTTTAACAAGTTTTATTTTACAGTATATTACAGGAGCTAAAGTTTCATTCCAGTACCTCATCAAGAATATTGAAAGATAGCAAATAACTTAAAAGAGAACTGCATCAGATCATTAGCTGCAATGTCAAAATCAGAGAATTTAAATTAAAAAAAATACACTTAATGGTAAACATTATCCAAACACAGACTTATTAGTATTAATTAATTAATTTCAATAAATATTTTGACAGAACACAAATTTAACGGAAAACTGTCTGTGAAGACTGAACTTCACAGATGTGCAAAATACACTAGACTAGTTTACTATGTCATAGTTTAGAAAAGGTAAAACATAAGGAGTCAATGGTTGCATTTCTTATCTTCAAGATGTAGTAACTTCTGAACCACTTTAAGCAAACTTCCAAGCATTGTGAAGTACTTCATAATTACTTTCACAAAGTATCATAATTTATCCAATGATTAATACCTGCATTAAACTATAAATGCAGATAAAGTAACAAACCATGTTCCTTCTATAATACTGATTCTGGTATGTTAAGCTGTTTGTTTATCTTTACCTGCTTTATTTTTTCATCCTAGTGTCCATGTTTATGTAATAATTTTGTACTTGCAATAAAAAGTTATAAAACTGCACCTACTCTCTCTTCTTTATCATCACAATCTAGCAATTTAAAAATAGTACATTTTTAAACTATGGCAGAAATAAATTCTCAAATTATTCTACTTTCATTTCATTATACATAATAATTCATTGTTATCACGATGTGCACAAGGTCTTCATAAATCTGTATTTATCTTTCTACTCAACAATATGGAATTTATACATTATGTTACTCTTTTTTGTATATTTTCTGTTCCACAAAATCAATTTTATCCAAAGGAAATGTTTATATCTTTATGGCATTTATGATAAAATTTGCTAGATAATTTTGAATTTTCTTTCAACTTAGTATAGTATCATACATATGGATTTTGTACAAAACTATGTACTCCTGTGAGAAACGAGAAATTACTGTGGACTCTCCATTGTTCATCATCACTATCAAGAAGACATTACGTGCAACCTGTGGGTTGGACCAACACTTATGCGAGACACTGTCATTAAGACCCCATTACTGTCGAAGTTTTATTATGGTGAAAACACACATCACACTTCCTGACATTCTATCTATGTCTCTTCCTCACTGATCTATGTACAAATGTAGAAGACACTTATCTATTTTCTGTGTTCTTTTCTGTTAACGAAGTAAAATATATTTATAAAATGACTCAACATTGATAATGGATTACAAAGCAATGATAACAGTGTCTATAAAATAGAAAAGATTTCAGTCTTGTCTGCTTTGTATTACCTTAAAAAATTATCTTTTCCTAATCTTCTTAAATTACCTAATCACAGAGGTGTACATAAGTTAAAAATTCTAATGATTTTTACACCTCTGAAGATTGCAAAATTCTAACACATTGCAAAAAAGTTCACTGTACTTTTCATACTAATATGAGGTGAATTTTTTTCAAATATTTTCACTTTTTAAACTGGATAATGATATGACAACTGCAAAATAGTGACTTGCTAAAGTTGCATTGCCTCCTGCACAGTCTTATATCTAGGATTCCTGATCTGAATGGAGAAGGTGAAATAGCCAAGAAAGATACTGAAGTTTCACATTTTCTATGATGTCAGTGGCAGGAACATGGTTAACTGTATGAGAAAGAACTAGTTAAATGTGAAACTTTCTCTTTCTACTAGTATATACACAGAAAACCTGGCATTGGTGTATTTGAGAAATCATGTCAAAAAGAATTCTTTATTTAACATACACATCCTGGCCTGGATCTAGTTCTTGGTGAAATCAAAATACTTTCATAAGTGTGTCTTCTGAATACACAACAGGTTTAAAAACAAAAAACAACAGCCAAAGTGCCCCGCATTAAAAGGATGTTACTATGACCCTTATCAAAATATCTTCCATTTGATTTTGCTTTAATCTTCTAATCGTGCATACTCCAGCAGGCAAAATTTCCTTAGACCTTGGTAATGAAGGACAAAACAAGCAAATATTTGTTAATATTGGGTTTACAGAAAAAGTAGGAACAGCTGAATGATGTTACTTCTGTATAAAAGTCTTTGAAAGTGACATATAATAATTTATTGCAGTATTTCTGTTGCTTAAAAACTATTAATTAGAACATATTAGGAGACAATCTTCTTCAAAGTGACAGTTAACACAATTCATCTGGATATCATATCTTAAATTGTCATTTCAAAAAATAAATTACCCCTTCTTAAAAGAAACACTATAGGTCATTCTTTTTCAACTGTTACTGATGTGCAGTTAGTTTATGCAAAGTAATCTAAAAATAAAAATGTATTTATACTTTCAGTCTAAATAGCCCATGTTTTCTGTGTATATAAATATCAAAGCCCTAATAAATGACAAGAGGAAATTTGTGCCTACAAGATGAAGAAGGTTAAATAGTATACGTATTTAGATAAAGTTAAGTTTCCAAATAGAGCATGAAGACTTTAAAAGTTATTTGAATTGAGAATATTAGACTAAATGACAATGGAGATGCTATAAAACTTTCATCTTAGCCAATGAATCAACCATTTATATCATTATAAAATATGTATTGCTAAAAACTTTCTGTTCCTTTCTATCAGGATAACACTATAAAAATGCTTAAAAACTGGCTACACATTAGCAAACATCAACCAATGACATATTATGAAAGACTAGCCTTAACAACCACTAATATAAAACTAATTAGTAACGATTATCACCCTTGTAGACCCTATAAATGTGAGGCCGTTGTCAATCACTACATAAGGATGGTATTCTTCGGTGTTCTGTTAAGGATACAGTATTAATCAACACACCACCACCACCACCCAATTCCTAGAGCCCTAGGCCTCACAAAATAAAACTGTAGATTAACTTTTCAGACAAGAGGCATAACAATTTCAATGCAAAAGAAAAGTCATTTACCCTCATGAAAACATTATAAACAACTACTAAACCGTTATGCTAGTACAAAGTGCACTGCTTTAAAATATCCATGTAAGCAATAAAAGCATGTGAAAAGCAAAAAACCGTGTCTCTGCTTGGTTGAAAACATTGGGAAATTAAAAGTGCTGTCCATCATAGTTGACCTTTATGTAAACAAGATGGTCAACAGCTTTTATACACATCAACTGAGAGTCAGCTTATTTAGCATTTCCAACCTCTAATCACCTCAGTTGTCTACAAATCCACCATCAAAGGAAGACACATTTGTCGAGCAGTTTATTCTGAAGCTTTTCGTGCCTTGTGAATAATCTACAAGTACTGTTTTATCTTGATTTTTACTTTGGCTGGAGACTGCTATATCACACCAATACTCAAGTGCTTCTCATGTTCTGACTATTACCACTTTGCTTGTAAAAAAAGAAAAAGAAAAAAAAAAAAAATTGTATGTTATTATGCCAATTATGAGAATCTATGAAATGATAATCCTGTATGGGTGGAATTAATGATACATTCAGAATCAGTATATCAATTTCACTTCTTATTCCTTACACCATAATACTCTTCCCTAAATTTATTGTCTGTAGTCAAAAAATATATGAAATAAAAAACTTCAATGATTTTTTCAGATTTCTAGTTAACAATCTAAATGATGAACAAGTTTCTCTTTATACAGTTATTTCTACCATTCACACTTATATCTAAATTCAAAATAATTCTAAAAACATTATTAGAAACAATCCAGCTATATATAGATATATATATGATATATATGAAAACAAGTACACTAAGTACAATTGTGCTTTTTGATAAACTTCTTTGATTTAATAAGATAACCAGCACTGAGGCCTTTCACTCTGC
>NC_061830.1:18263957-18273957 GCF_019202785.1 Penaeus chinensis
TAGCCCTTACATAATACCACATCCCCATCACCCTGCTAAATGGTCTCCTGACAGCATCTTCCTTCACTCACCCTTCAGCCAAATTTTCTCACAAAATGACGGTCATGTCACCCACATCCGATGACACACATCAATATTCTATTTACATGTACTTTTTTACAATGCATAAAACATATTCCCTTCAATAACAGCAACACATAAGAGAGTTCAGTTCATTTGACAAGAGCGTAATAGTTTATTTCCATTAAATTTCTTCAGTAAAATAAGTATATAGTTAAATCGAATCACTTCTCTCTTAGGAACTTTTTAAGCCTCTCACGGCTCTTAGTATTGAACATCATAAGTGAGTACAGTAAAACTTGATTTCTATATTATACTGACAAGTTGTAACACATATATTTCATATTTGTAATGTTCCAGAAGAAGTAACAAGAAATTGGCCAATGAAAAATAAATTTGAGAACTGTAACAGAACATTGTTTCAATTCTAAATCAGATTGAAATATACTGGGTGAAAAATACATTTTATAACAACAAACAGAAAAAAAGCTATTAGCTGTCAAAATTTGACACCCATCATACTTAGTATTTATGTTTAATCTACCTCCGGAAAACAAAAAATTCTGACCTTCTCCAATGGTGCCAGCTGAGCCTTCAGTTCTTCAATCTGAGCAACAATGTCCCGCTCCTTCATCACCTGATGCTGGTCTATGTTGAGGGCCATGTAGAGCTTGTTTACTAGCTGACGGACGTCTCCCATATCACTTATTTCTTCCTGTAAGATGGCATGGTTTTGCATCTTGAATGCAAGTTAATAATATAGAACATTAATATAGCATCTATGATAAAACACATATAAATGCATTGGCAAGTACACTTACACTTCACAATTTACATTTATATTTACACTAATATATAAACACACACACACACACACACACAATAATAATTTGAAATAGGGTAATGCTTAGATATGTACATCATAAAGCTGCAAAAGGCATGAGCACCATTATGATTTTTTGTTCTTGCTAGATAGCATAAATCTGGAAAAAAAATAGTCATCTCTCATACTCTACCTAATGTTAACTTGCCAAAATACAAATTGATTAACAAGTTCATAATCTGTAGGTTAAAGTCATGATAGAATGTGAAGTGTAATTCAACTTTAAAAGGTACTTTAATAAGCTAAAAAAAAATCACTCACACTTTCTATCCTACTCATCAGTGCAATAAGGGTATAGAGTTTCATATCTTGAGATACAGTACTGCTGAAATACATTACCTGACCTCATTTCATCTTACTGTAAAAAATATAAAAGTCTAATTCATTTTGCTTTCACACTGGTATACCTGGCATGTCTTTTATATCTTGGATACAAATAAAGCTCAGGATCTCATTTCTTATTCAAGTTATTAAAAAATTCTGCGATGCTCTAATTTTTGCTTGCTTGCTTGCTTCCATTACCTAAGGACTTACCAATGTGAGTTTCTGACCAGTGGGTACTTCGACTCGATATGATGTGTCGTTGATAACAAGTTCAAAGTCACTCATTAGCAGGGATTCGATGCTATCTGAAGAGGAGATTCTCACTCCACCTGCAACACCAAAAATGAGGAAACATCTTTAAAGGAAATATCTAATTAAGAATTTACATTAGTTAAAACATAGAAGCAGTAACATATAACATAAAAAATGGATGAGAGTATTACAAAACATACAGAGAATTCAAATAAAATCTAAAGTATATACATTTCATTAATAAATTCATAACATTTTCTCTATCACCTGATACATACTAAATATGTTTAAGAACTCTCAGCTCTTAACTCCAGATATATTGGTCACATACTAATTAGCTCCACGGCAGTTAATGTGGATTACATACAATCTTTTGACATGTTTTGACACCAAAACTATCAAGGTCAAGTACCTGTGGTTCTGAGCACAATGCGATCAATCCCATGGTCTTCGTGGGTGAGCTGGTTGATCAGGTCCTGCACGGTGTGAGTCACAGGCCTCAGGGTGAACCGGCACAGGTCACGGCGAGAGGGCAGTGGCACGGTCAACTGGGGCAGTCCATTACACACTGTCATGGTCACCCCTGGAACACAGGATCCAGTATCACAAGGCTGAAATAGTTGGCTTGAGGACTGATTACTTTTGCAATACCACCTTTTGATAAACTGCATTAAAAGGTACCTTATGGTCTGCAGTAATAAGACAAAAATATAATTTTAAAATTAGACATTTCAAATTACATAAATTTACTTGTAGTCTCCTTGTTGCCAAGGTATTCTACTATATGTATACATGCACATTTTTCATGTATGTGTATGTGTATGTGTATGTGTATGTGTACATGTACATGTACATGTACATGTACATGTACGTGTACGTGTACGTGTATATGTATATGTAGGTGTATGTATACGTATGTGTATGAATGTGTATATGTATGTATATGTATGTTTATGTTTATGTGTGTGTGTGTGTGTGTGTGTGTGTGTGTGTGTGTGTGTGTGTGTGTGTGTGTGTGTGTGTGTGTGTGTGTGTGTGTGTGTGTGTACACACGAGAGGTCAACGCAGGTGTCGTGGGGGGGAGTCGCCCCCGAGGCAAATGTAGTAAGGCGCTCGACCGCGGTTGGTTAGGAAGAGCATCAAATCAGGCAATAACTTCTCAATAATGAATTCAAAGAGGCCTGTGGATTGAATGGTTGTTAGATAATAACAAAAATAATACACACACACACACACACACACACACACACACACACACACACACACACACACACACACATACACTATATATATATATATATATATATACATATATATATATATATATATATATATATATATATATATATATATATATATATATGTGTGTATAGGTATACGTGTATATATATTTATGTGTATATAAATGTGTGTGTGTATATATATGTATGTATATATGCATATATAAATGTACATGTATGTGAATGATTACAGTTGAGAATGAGTCTTCCGGCACTAATTTCCAAGAAGCAATTTCGCATTTGCGAGTTCGCCGCACGGTCATGCCACCGTTGTTTGTATACACAATGTATTGCATGCGGTGTTTTTGAACACTCAAGCACTGATCAGACATTTCTACTTGTAGTTTGTTCACATTCCCCCTTTCATGGTTCCAGTAATAAGAGGAATGGATGATTGTTGGCGGAGATGCCCACGGGCCATCATTATTCTGTGCAGATGGCTGTATGTCAGGAGTAACGAACAACTGGAGAAGAAGCAAATACGAACATGAGGGACATGGCTTTTCCTTGTCCTTTGCAGCTGAAGCAGTTTTTATGGAAAGGATAGCCTACGTCAAGATATCATTAAAGCCATTAATTATTATTTACAATAATTTCTTTAGGGGCTGCATGTAGTTATTCCATATAAAACATCAATTCCCTCATATTTAAAAAAATCTCAACATATTACTATATGTTGCCTTGTTATGAATGGATGACCGCATGGCGCCCCGAAACACGTGCGTCACCCGGAACTTCCCTTCTAAATGCTTACATACATATAATATATATATATATATATATATATATATATATATGCATGCGTACATTTATACATACATACACACACAAACAATATATATATATATATATATATATATATATATTATAATATAATATAAAAATTAATTCCAATCCGCACGTACATTGCGTGCATGTATGTGTGTGTGTGTGTGTGTGTGTGTGTGTGTGTGTGTGTGTGTGTGTGTGTGTGTGTGTGTGTGTGTGTGTGTGTGTGTGTGCATTCAGACACACGAACATCACCCGCGTGCACGCATGAGCAAATGCACGGATATACATACGTTGGATAAGTCAAGTCTAGAAGCAGTAGTGAATGAGTCTATCGTAGATATGATGAGTTGAGAACCACCAACATTGATTACTTAAACAACTACTCCCCTTGGGAAGGATCATTGGTCAGCCACCCCAGTATTAAGACCGAGTCAAATACATGATGTCAACAAGGCGCCAAGTAGATCGTCAAACACTGGATCGGTGATGGCACGAATATGAACAAATATGTTGTCCTGGGCAGGACGTTAAACTGCACTCCGTCCTAAGGTTTCGGTGAAGCTACTGGCAGCAGTGGTTTCTGCAGAAAGCGTTTATCAGTGCAACTGGTAGTTCACGGTAGATACAGAATATGCCTGGCGGAAGTTTAGTCATACTGAACAAACGGCGTTGATGGCATTCCTAGTGGAACTGCGAGCAAAGAAAAAAAATGGGACCTTTACTTTGCTACATCCCAAGTATTGGGATACCACGTATATAAGTGTGTATACACACACACACACACACACACACACACACACACACACACACACACACACACACACACACACACACACACACACACACACACACACACACACACACTCACACACACACACACACACACACACGTATATAAACGAAATATATGGAAATTAACAGAAGGGTCCTTGAGACGCCACGTAATCGCCGGCGGGGAAGCGCTTGAGGAAGGTCCAGCGGACTCAAGGACAAGACCTCGAGCCGCTGACCCAGTCACGCTACACATGCATTCACGGACAGGCGGCCACCTGTGCTAATGTCGCGTCCCTTCCCTTTCCTCCGCCCCTTGCGCGTTGCCAGTCCTTTGTCGAGGAACAGGCGAAGCAGGAAATGGCGTGACACATCCTTCGCCGGCGCCGTGCTGGTGGGGGCGAGTCATTAGCATGAAGGACTAATGAGAACAAGAGCAATGCCATGACGCAACAGGTGCCACTCCGGTCTCCAGGATCACGGGAACACAGGCACGCGGAGACAGGCCTTTGCTCTTATGAGGAGGAGGAGTGGAGTGTTGGCTCACCTCTCAAGCCCGGGGTTCCCCAATAAAGACAAAATTGAAACATAATGCTTTGCACTGCGCCGCATCAAATATGATGCTTGGATAACTTCGGTACAATGCACCGCATGGCATTCAAGGTTCAAAAATAATGTACGGAAAAATATTGCATATACATATCTTCCTTCTATTTAAAAAAAAAAAAAAAAAAAAAAAAAAAAAAAAAAAAATATATATATATATTTATATATATATATATATATATATATATATATATATATATATATATATATATCCAAAGCTTTTCTCTAACTCCAAAGACTCGTAAAAAAGTAGTCTGTTTGGGAATCTAGCATTTTCCTTTTCGTTACGAAACACTTTGTGTATATATATGTATGTATGTATGTATATATATGTATATATATATATATATATATATATATATATATATATATATATATATATATATATATATCAATATTGTTAAATAATGTCATCCTTTTTTAATTCCCTTCTTTCTCTTGGATTTTCGGAAATTTAGTCCCGAGTAAAACAAGACCTTATCCTGAGCAGTCAGATTGCTCTGAATGTCTGTAAGAATGAAAACTTGAAAAAAAACACTGTATTGGCCTCATGATGCAGCGCCCCTGCATGCCATCGCAGAGTGATCCTGTCCGCGGCCACTTCACGCCAAATCAAACAACAATGCAGGAGTCACCGTTGCCACAAAGCCGCGCGGCTCCACGATTCATTACGCGCTCCTCCCCAGGCTGAACTGGACTTCAGCTCGGGTCAAGATCATGGAGATAAAAGCCTCCGGGTTAGTATCCGAGGCAGAACCAGCTGGCACACTCTCCTCGAGTCTGCATTCGTCGGCCCGGGCCGGGCTCCCTTCATAGGCATAGTCCGGGCGAGACAGCTCCGCATATCTGGCTTATCTTTAATCCGATATGCGAAGCTGAGCATATATACACAAGTATATATACATATGTATATATGTGTACACACACACACACACACACACACACACACACACACACACACACACACACACACACACACACACACATATATATGTGTGTGTGTGTGTGTAAGTATATATGTAAATACATTATATATATATATATATATATATATATATATATATATATATATATAACTTTATCAAAGATTTGGGAAAATGAGCCTGCCAGCGTCAACGGGCGCGTGTCCGCCGCCGATCGGAGTCGAGGCGATACACGAAATCACTCCTCTGCTGACAATCGATCACCGTGGCCGCGTGGGTCGCCAAGGTGAAGTTGCGGGACGGCGAGTTTTTCCCTCATGAAACCGATGACCAAAGCGTTATTCTTGGCCTTTGCGCTGGGGCGACGCGCGAGCTGTGACGTCGTGCACGCCGCGCCTGATCACCTTCGGTGGATGCCGGGAGCGGGTCTGGGGGGGATGAGGATGAGGGGGACGAGGACGATGATGAGGAGTATGTGGATGAGGATGAAGATGAGGTAGGAGGAGGGGAAGGATGAGAGGGAGGAGGAAGAGGAAGAGGAGGAGGAAGAGGAGGAGGAAGAGGAGGAGGAGGAGGAGGAGGAGGAGGAGGAGGAGGAGGAGGAGGAGGAGGAGGAAGAAGAGGAAAAAGATGAGGAGCAGGAGGAGGAAGATGAAAAAGATGAGGAGGAGGAGTAGCACGAGCAGACTGAGGAAAAGGCGAAGGTGGAGGGGATAGGAGGAGATGGTAGAGACGAAAAGTAAAGAGAAGGAAAAAAATAGGAGAGAATCAATTTATGAAGAAAAGAAACAAGAAAATAATCATGATAAATATTTTGATGATTGGTGTGGGGGATAAATGGTAAACCCTTGAAACAAGCGAGCGCCTCCCACCAGCTTTGGCGGCGCAACATCCCTCTCCTCGTTACTGTCGTGTCCCTCCCTCGTTCCGAACAACCTTGAGCCCTCTCCCTCTCTCATCCCTCTCTCCCTCCCCTCTCCTTCTCTCTCCCAATCCCCTCTCCTTCCACATTTCCCTCGCCGTGTGCTGTGTGGTGCAGCGGTAGCGATCTCGTCTAGCAATCTTGCTGACCTGCGTTCAAATCCCTCGCCGCCAGTGGATGGTAACCCCCGCCATTCCTTGCACACAGGGGAGAACTCAGAAGCAAAATGAAACAGACAGCATGTCGAACCAAGAATATCCATTGTAACAAATGGAATCAAACAAAACCTTTTTAATGAAACTCTCTCTCTCTCTCCTCTCCTTCTACATCTCCCTCCCCTCCCCCTCCCTCTCTCCCTCTCCTCCTCCTTCTCCCTCTCCTTCTCCTCCCTCTTCCCTCTCCTTCTCCCTCCTTCCCCTCTCCGATACACTTCGTTGTGTTGCCGGATCTCCAGTTTTTCCGCTTGGCCGGAATGTGCGGTCGGATTTTGCCTCGCTGTATTTCCAGCTAAAAAATCCCCCGAAATCTCCCGCTGAAATGAGAGGGGTGGGGGAGGAAGTGGGGAGAGGGAGGGAGGGAGGGAGGGAGGGAGGGAGGGAGGGAGGGAGGGGGAGGGGTGAGGGAGGGGGAGGGGAGGGGGAGGGGAGAGGGAGGGGAGAGGGAGGGGGAGGGGAGAGGGAGGGGAGGGGGAGAGGGAGGGGGAGGGGGAGAGGGAGAGAGAGAGAGAGAGAGAGAGAGAGAGAGGGAGAGGGGGAGAGAGAGAGAGATAGATAGAGAGAGAGAGAGAGAGAGAGAGAGAGAGAGAGAGAGAGAGAGAGAGAGAGAGAGAGAGAGAGAGGGAGAGGGAGAGGGAGAGGGAGAGAGAGAGAGAGAGAGAGAGAGAGAGAGAGAGAGAGAGAGAGAGAGAGAGAGAGAGAGAGAGAGAGAGAGAGAGAGAGAGAGAGAGAGAGAGGGAGAGGGAGAGGGAGAGGGAGAGAGAGAGAGAGAGGGGAGAGAGAGAGAGAGAGAGAGAGAGAGAGAGAGAGAGAGAGAGAGAGAGAGAGAGAGAGAGAGAGAGAGAGAGAGAGAGAGAGAGAGAGAGAGAGGGAGAGAGGGAGAGGGGGAGAGGGGGAGAGAGAGAGAGAGAGAGAGAGAGAGAGAGAGAGAGAGAGAGAGAGAGAGAGAGAGAGAGAGAGAGAGAGAGAGAGAGAGAGAGAGAGAGAGAGAGAGAGAGAGAGGGAGGGAGAGGGAGGGAGGGAGGGAGGGAGAGAGAGGGAGGGAGAGAGAGAGAGAGAGAGAGAGAGAGAGAGAGAGAGAGAGAGAGAGAGAGAGAGAGAGAGAGAGAGAGAGAGAGAGAGAGAGAGAGAGAGAGAGAGAGAGAGAGAGAGAGCGAGAGAGAGCGAGAGAGAGCGAGAGAGAGCGAGAGAGAGCGAGAGAGAGAAGGAGAGAGAAGGAGAGAGAAGCGACAAAAAGAAACACTTACATAAATTGTGAAAATCATGTTCTTGCTCATGTAACTACAAAAAGAGAAATCAACATTAAAACAGAATACTACTACTGACTCTCAAAAAGTGCATTCAGGTTAAATAAAAACAATAATAACCCGGTGTTGACCAAGCTGACTGGCACCCCCCCCCCCCCCACCCACACACACCGCCCACCACCCAACCCACAGCAGGGAGAGCGAGGACACGAAACAAAGATAAAGGAAAGGGAAATATAAGGTTAGAGAGATAAACGCAGAGAAAGAGAAAGAAGGAAAGGGAAAGAGAAAGAAGGAAAGGGAAAGAGAAAGAAGGAAAAGGAAAGAGAGAGAAGGAAAGGGAAAGTGAGAGAAGGATAGGGAAAGAGAGAAAAGGATAGGGGAAGAGAAGGAGTGAGAACACAAGAGATAGAGAGAGAAGGAAAGGGAGATATAGGGAAAGAGAGAGAAAGACAGGGAGAGAGAGAATAAAAGGGAGATGTAGGGAAAGAGAGAAAAGGAACGGGGAAGAGAGAGGAAGATAGGGAAAGAGAAAGAAGGAAAGGGAGATATAGGGAAAGAGAGAGACAGACAGGGAAAGAGAGAGAAGGATAGGGAAAGAGAGAAAAGGATAGGGGAAGAGAAGGAGCGAGAACACGAGAGATAGAGAGAGAAGGAAAGGGTGATATAGGGAAAGAGAGAGAAATGCCGAGAAAGAAAGAGAAGGAAACGGAGAAATACCGAGAAAGAGAAAGAGGGAAAAAGAGAAAAGAAAAAGGGAGACGGAAAGAAAATGAGATCGATAGATTGCTGGATACAGAGAGGGAGAGAGGGAGGGAGTGAGAGAGATAAAAAATAAATGAAGAAGGCAAAAGCAAATGTTCCGGAGTTTAGCTCACAAGCAAAAGCGCAAAACTACAACGCCTTCCTGCAGTCTTTAGGCCAGTGGTTCTTAACCTGGAGGGCGCGAGCCCTTGGAAAAAAACAGTAATTTCTCCAATTATCTTTGTTAATCTTTTGCCGTGAACATGGTCTCATGGAAAGTTTAATCATAATGCCACTCATCAAAAACACTAACAACATACTTAGAATTTTCTTTGGGAGATAATTTTATTTACAGATGCAAGGGAGGCGTGGAGGGAAGGACAAATGCCTAAAGGGGGCGTGGCAGTTTAAACGTTACGAGCCGATGCTCTAACAGATATATTGCCCCTGCACACCACCTGAGGCAGGTGCCCCACAAGTGCTTGGTTCATTCACCCGCCTCAACCAGATACGCAGCAATCTTTGTCCATGGCTTGCAGACAAACATCGGCGATTTAATACAGCCATGTAAATGACATCGATGTTACATCGATAATATGCCCGGAGCTCCAAACTTCGGGGATATCACTTTCGGAGGAATCGCTGTTTGTGTTGTTATGGGTACAGCAACTCGGAGTGCATGTGCCTGAACATCTAGAAATAATGATTTCCAAGATATGAATGAATAAGAATGAAGCGGTACTCATTGTCATTTTCTATAGACCGCATGGAAAGACAGTGAACCACTTCTTGTTCTAATGGACCAGTTAGGTAATATCCTGCAAACAGATGATTCTTGTTGGCGTGCATTACCTGGTGGTCAAATCATTCAGCGACCTTATGATGGTGAATGGCCTACAGAATCACGTTCACTTTCCTACACACAAATCTGGTTCTTCTCTGGACCCTGTGGTGATGGATTTCCCAGAGAATAAGGTTAGCTGTTCACTATCTGGCCGTGGG
>NC_061830.1:18301457-18306457 GCF_019202785.1 Penaeus chinensis
ATGCATGTCATTCCGAGCCTCCTGGTCTTGGAATAATTTATCAGATGACGGTGTTCTTGGCGGCAGGCGCTGTGAGAGTCTCCAGTCTTTCTTCCATTAAAGTAAAATCAAGTAATGATTTAACTGTATTAAGAGGAATGAGCACTGTATATACAAAAGTAAGATGATAAAATTAACTGTTCTTTTATAACATTACAGTAACAAAAGACTTGTTCTACAAACAGAATTAAAGTTTGCATATAACATTCGTTTGAATACCAATTACATATCCTCCACTAAATATATAATTTAAATATATATATATATTTTTAAGCTTTTCTCAAATCACTGATTATGTTTATGTAACACAAAGACGACATGCACTACGCACCTACAGACTGCACATAAACATTCACAATCTACTCAAACTTGTTTATGGTAATTATCAAAATACAGTGCAGCGGAATCAGCCACTTAGATCCCTCCACGTTCATTACAACTCTTTCTAGAAAACGAAAAGAAAGCTCAATGTTGGACAACCATAGAGGGTCCGCCCCTCTCGACGCGTCTGCGCATGCGCGATAGGTTGCACCGTGTGTCTTTCCGCGCGACAGAACCTCGCGGGTCTCCACTGACTCAGTGCCCTATTGACTCTCTCGCAGTTCTGACGCGCAGGCGCCAGTGTGTGGTTACCGCTTCTGTGGTACAGCCTCTGGACGATATATATTTGGAAAAAATACATGTATATATAAATATTTCATAGTGTTTGATAAGCTTGGTCAGTGGTGATTTAAACAAAGCCAGATCGAACACACTCCGTTTCAACATTAAATCAAACAAGTTTCAGTGCTGATTGTAAGTCTAAGGTAAGTATTTATATATTCTTGAGTCGACAGTGCTATTCAATATTATTCAAGTTGCGAAAACATATTCACTTTAAGTGTTACACCTACACCGTGACGACACACACCCGCATGTTGACGAAGCAACAGCCTTGTAGCGGGGCTGTCTTTCATGCGAGCCCGCCAGACCAGAACAGGCTGTGCGTACTCTGTCCGGATCTACAGTAATTATCATCAGATAGTATGAAAAAGTCTCTCGAATGGACAGCAAAGTCTTCCTAGTTCATTTCTTGCCCATATTTTACGCCCGTGACTTTGTGAATCGCTGCATTCTTTCTGGCCAAAGTGCGCTCACCTTCGTCACAGTTCGTGCACCACATCATTGCAATTCAGAGTAATGTCTTCCAAGATTATATATATTTTTTCCTGTGTGTATAAAACATACACGCCGTTGCAGTTGGGATTCATATACAAGGCTGTGGTTGCTTATATTCGAGGCCTGCTGCATCTCAGTATCTATTTTTATTTCCTCATTTAGAACTTTACATATATAAGACAGCATTTCTATAAATAGAAACACTATTCCGCGCTTTCAATGACAAAACCAACACACGTGTATTCGACATATATACACACACATATTCGGAAAATTCGACACGTATATGCAAATACACACCAGCGTTCTACACGAATAATCACATACATCACCATTACTACATGCATGTATAAAAAAAAAAAAAAAAAGCACTTACATACATAACTTTTAAGTCAATTCTTCAAACTTTATATATACTTCCAAAGACCAATACAATCTGTACATCCAATCTTTAACACTGACACAGGCATACATTACACTGTTACTACAGGCACGCGTTGGCCACACGCTCCATGCACGTCACAAACAAGAGTCACACGAACGCCAAGCGGACTGCTGTCAGAAATGGCTCACACACACGCGCACCCTTCATTATATTTCA
Organism: Penaeus chinensis; assembly: GCF_019202785.1. Lineage (NCBI taxonomy): Eukaryota > Metazoa > Arthropoda > Malacostraca > Decapoda > Penaeidae > Penaeus > Penaeus chinensis. The sequence continues at coordinate 18,303,256 of NC_061830.1, forward strand.
ATTTTCCCACGCCCTCTTTCGCCTCTGCCCGCACGGCCCTAATACATCACATATACCGTCCCAGGTTCCCCCAAATGATTAATACGCGTTGAGGTACCTCTGACTATACTTTATTATTCCTAGAATTCCCTTTTCCCCTTCACAGCTACTATACTCACTTCGCAAACTCACGTGCATCTTCAAAGACCCTTTAGCTCATATCCAAACACTTTTTTTTCCTCCCACAAACACCACATTTTAAACAGCCGAGTTTTCGGAACACCTTTACCACACAAATACACACAGCCCCCTTCCCTTCACTTGCCATAGCAACAACAATACAGACCTCCAAGCGCCTTGAAAACCACAACACGTCCAAAAAGCTCCCCCCCCCCCCCATGACGAAAACCTACACAGAACCCCTTCCACACATTCAAATACACCCACCTGCCTCTCCCCCGCACAAACAGTATAAACAAACGCGTATCTTCAGAAGCCTCTTCCCAACGCAACCTGAAGGCAACCCCCTCAATTTACCTGCCACGAACACCATAGCCTAAATCAACTCGCGTATTCTACCACCCTTTACCAAACACATCTGCAAGGCACAGTGCTTCCAATGCTCACTCAAAGAACCTCCTGTGTGACAGCTGATCCTTGCCCATCCACGAACTCTGGCACGGCGGAGGACTTCTCTGGAATCCTACACTTTTCAGCTTTCTTCGTGAGAGCTCCCGAGGCACAGAACTTCGGGCAAATCTCATGTAAGAAAACACGTTCCTTGACGAACTTGGGAATAGTAATTTCTAGGCTGTGGATTCCGTGCGAGAGTAAGGGAAAACAGATATGCGAGAGCGAGTGAGTGAGTAAGTGAATGGAGGAGGGGAAAAGGGGGAAGGAAAAAGAGGGAGAGAGGGGGGGGTGGGGGAGAAAGAGGAGAGAGGGGGGGGAGGGAGGGGGGGGAGGGGGGGGGGAGGGGGGGGAGGGGAGGGAGGGAGGGAGAGAAGGGGGGGAGAGGGGGAGAGAGAGGGGGGAGAGGGCGGGGAGGGGAGAGAGAGGGAGAAGAGGAGGGGGGGGGGTAGAGAGGGGGGAAAAGGGAGAGAGAGAGGGAGTGGGGGGGAGGGGGAGAGAGATGGGAGGGATGGGGGGAAGGGGGGGAGGGGGGGAAGGGGGTATAGAAAAGAGGAGAAAGGGGGAGAGGGGGAGAGAAGGGGAGGGAGAGGGAGAGGGAAGAGGGGGAAGAGAAGAGAGAGATTAGAGGAGAGAGAAGAAGATTGAGAGAGGGGAGAAGAGAGAGAAAGAGAGAGAGAGAGAGAGAGAGAGAGAGAGAGAGAGAGAGAGAAGAGGAGAGAGAGAGAGAGAGAGAGAGAGAGAGAGAGTGAGAGAAAGGAGAAAAAAAAAAGAGAGAAAAGGGAAAGAAAAAGAGAAAGAAGAGAAAAGAAAGAGAGAGAAGAAAGAGATGAAAAAAGAGAGAGAAAGAAAAAGAGAAAAGAAAGAGGAGAAAGAATGAAGAGAAAGAAAAAGAGAAAAGAAAGTAGGAGAAAAGAAGAGAGAGAAAGGAAGAGAGAGAAAGGAAGAGAGAGAAAGGAAGAGAGAGAAAGAAAGAGAGAGAAAGAAAGAAAGAAAGAGAGAAAGAAAGAAAGAGAGAAAGAAAGAAAGAGAGAAAGAAAGAAAGAGAGAAAGAAAGAAAGAGAGAAAGAGAGAGAAAGAAAGAGAAGAGAGAGAGAGAGAGAGAGAGAGAGAGAGAGAGAGAGAGAGAGAGAGAGAGAGAGAGAGAGAGATAATTTGCCTTTCAAATGGCTTATAAACTTTCACAAGTTCACTCATAAAGAATCCACGAACTCAAAAGACCTTTACAAAGAATTCCGAGATCCATCACCTCGCGGATGACAGTCACTATGCCAACGCCGACGGAGCTTGTCAATCGCCCGGCGGAAAACACGTTATTTTGATCTAAACAGCGATACGTAATACGTCATCTGCGCGAAACAGGCGGCCCGGGAATGTGTGCGGTTTGGGTCAGCCTAGTTCCGGCGTCTATATAGAGCATTAATATCACGATTAAAGTTTCTACGCGGCGCCGTGAATGACAGTTGTGGACACCGCGACCGCGAGCAAGGAGAAAAGTCGGACACGTAAGGAGAAAAAATGGCTTAGAAACCTTGTTGAGGTCTGCGTGCGGGCAGGTCCACAGACTCATGTGCCAATGCATGGGTGAGTAAGTTCGACCGATAACAAACTTGAGGTCAAGCGCGATCAACAATTGCAATAAGAATAACGATGAAATAATAATAATCACGACAATAATAACAGTAATGCTGCTGCTGCTGCTGATGATGATGATGATGAATATAATAATAATAACAATAACAATAAGAAGAAAAACAATTATAAAAATAATAAAAATAATAATAATAATAATAATAATAATAATAATAATAATAACAATCATAACACTAATAACGATAATAATAATGACAGTAATATTAATGATAACAATAACAATAGTAATAATCATATGAGAGAGAGAGAGAGAGAGAGAGAGAGAGAGAGAGAGAGAGAGAGAGAGAGAGAGAGAGAGAGAGAGAGAGAGAGAGAGAGAGAGAGAGAGAGATAAAGATATATAGATGGATAGATAAAGAGAGAGAGGGAGAGAGAGAGAGAGAGAGAGAGAGAGAGAGAGAGAGAGAGAGAGAGAGAGAGAGAGAGAGAGAGAGAGAGAGAGAGAGAGAGAGAGAGAGAGAGAGAGAGAGAGAGAGAGAGGGGGGGGGGGATTAAGAGGACGGGGGTGGAGAGTTAAGGAGTCGATAAGGCATAGGAAGAGGGAGGGGGACAAAGAAGAGGCAGAAGAAGAGGAGGGGGAGGCAAAGAGGAGACATCAGAGGAGGGGACGGAGGCCGGTGACCCACATGTGTCGAGTAACTTAACCAATCTTCTGAGAAAGTCCCCGATCGTCTTGCCTCAACGAGACCCGACGGCGCTTCTTCCCGAAGCTGCGGTCCGTGAACTGTTATTTCTGAATGTAAATCTTCATTCAGTCATAGCTGACATGGCGGCGTGTGTAGCCGGGCGAACATGACGACGTTACAATAGGGCCTTGGACACACATGGTCGGCCGAGGAACACATGCAAGCTCCTACGGCGGCCCGCGCCCGTGCCAGGCGGCGGGACGGCCACCAGCTTAATTCCGGGCTTTACGATGCCTCCGCCTGCGGCACTCCCA
>NC_061830.1:18308957-18311457 GCF_019202785.1 Penaeus chinensis
CATTGTTTTTAAGAAAAAAAAAACTGGCTATATTTTGGACATTAGAGTTTTCGACTTTGCGTGAAAATTGTCAAACCCATAAAGGGGCATATAAAACATTTAGCGCAAATTATATGAATGCTCGTTCTGTATGTTTATGTTTATTTTGTTATAACTGTTGTTCATACAGTTTTAATTTTCATACGTGTTACTTTTACTTGTTGTCACAATATTAATGATGCAGAAAACATGGACTTATTTCGGGCCACTCCCTTACTTTACTTCATGCAGGAAAAAAAAAGAAAAAAAAAAAATAAAAAGGGCGGGTAATAAAAAAAAAAAAAAAAAATTGGGGTTTTAAAAAAAAAATTCCAGCCCCCCTTTGGGCTGCCCCCCCTGGAACTTTTCATCCCTCTGAGATTGCCTTTTGTTAATTCTCGGACCCCGTGCAAAACCCCATCTCTATTTCCGTTTCTTCTCGCCTCCGCCGCCGCCGGCCCGGAACGGGGAACGGGAATTCTCGGAGTATTTATTATTAGAACTTCGCTTCTCCTCGGTGGCCTTCTCGCCCACCCCGCCTATCACTCCCCCAAATCTATACCGCACCGCAGCCCGCCACAAATGTCACCATGCATCCTCGCGCGCGTCAACCAACACCCAGACACGCTCTTCGTAGGGTGCCTGGTATATTGGGTGGGCGCTGTGTATTCACCTCACTTTGTTCCCGCTAGCGTTCCCGGGGCGGGCGCGTGGCGGATCCGGACCCGGTTCGCGGACCGCGGTGGTCGTGGGAGGGACTTGGGGGGGGGGAGAGTGTGATTGGGGGCAGGGGGAAGCGGGGAGGGGGTGTCGGGTTGGTGGTTAAGGAAGGGGAGTAGATGGGGATGAGGTGAAGAAGTAGAGAGGGAAAAAAAAGAAGAGATGAGATAGAGAGAGAGGAAGAAAGAGAAGAGAGGAGAGAGAAAAAAGAGAAGAGAGGGAGAGAGGAGAGAGGAGCGAGAAGAGAGAGAGGAGAGAGGAGAGAGAGAGAAGAAGAGAAGAGAGAGAGAGAGAGAGAGGGAAAAAAGAGAGAGAGAGCGAGAAAAAAAGAAAAGAGAGGGGAAAAAAGGGGAGAGAGAGGGAAAAAAAGGAGAGGAGAGCGCGCAGAGAGAAAGAGAAGAGAGAGAGCGAGAGAGCAGCGAGGACAGCGAGACGAGAGGAGGCCAGCGGAAAAAGAGAAAAAATAGACCGAGAGACGCACAAATAAAAGAGTGAAAACCAGACGCGACGGCAAAAAGAGAGAGCGAGAGGGAAAACCAAAACCACAAAAGAAGAGAGAGCGGGGGAGGAAACACAATATGCCAGAGATCGCGAGGGAACAAAACACTAGCTAGAGAGCCCCAGGGAATCCAACGTCAGCGAGCGCGCCACACACAACCCCTCACTTTTCTCTCTTTCCCCCCTTTTTCTCTCTCATTCCCCCCCTCTCTCTCTCTTTTCCCCCCTTCTCTCTCTCTTTCCCCCCTCTCTCTCTCTTTTTCCCCCCTCTCTCTATCTCTTTCCCCCTCTCTCTTCTTTTTCCCCCCCCCTCTCTCTCTTTTCCCCCCTCTTCCCCTCTTTTCCCCCCCTCTTCTCTCCTTCCCCCCTCTCTCATCTTTCCCCTTCTCTCTCTCTCTTTCCCCCTCTCTCTCTCTCTTTTCCCCTCTCTCTCCCCCTCTCTCTCTCTCTCTTCCCCACCCTCTCTCTCTCTCCCCCCCTCTCTCTCTCCCTCTCTCTCCCCCCTCTCTCTCTCTCCCTCTCTCTCCGTCACTCTTTCCCTCTCCTCTCCCTTTCCCTCTCCCTCTCCCTCCAACTCCCACTCTCTCTCGCCCCCTCATCCTCTCTCTGTCTCCGCCCGTCACGTGCGTTATCGCCGCCGGACGAGCTGAATGCAGCGGCGCTATAAAAGAGGGAGCCGCGCGAGGTGCGATTATATCTCCAATACTTGCGCGCCTCCTTCTGCCACCCCTTCATCCCCTCCAGGTCTCCTCCTTCGCTCTCCGACCCCTCCTTCTCTACCCTACTCCTTCCCTCCGTGCCCTCCCGCCCTCCTTGGCCCCTGATCACGCCCGCCGCCCGCGCTTGCCGTCTCCCTGCCTCTGCCTTCCTTTGATGCCAAGCCCTATACAAAACAAGATAGAACTTCTCTCATAGATATAGACAGACAGACAAGGAGATATACAGATCCAGAGCGAAGACGAAAAGGGAAGCGGCTGCGAAAAGGACAGAGCGCCAGATAATCCGATCAGATGGAGCAAACAGCGTATTCAAGAGATTTATTGAGTCGTCATCACGGGCGCGGGCCATTGTATCCCTCTGACAATGGGTCGCCGGGAGAGCCGTAGGGGGAGCCACGAGGAGAGCCATGAGGAGAGCCATGGGGTAAGCTGTGAGGAGAGCCATGACGAAAGCCTTGAAGAGAGCAGTGATAAGGCACCAAAGAGACACAAAAACAGCCAGGAGGAATGACAGAAGGAAAGTAAGAGCTTTCCTCGCGACCCCT